>NC_059073.1:59156026-59456461 GCF_020497125.1 Mauremys mutica | reverse complement strand
ATACAAGAGCGCATATGGCAGAGTGAGTAGTAAAATCTGGCACTCCCACAAGACTGACCTTCCCCTCTTATATAGAATTATATGCAGGGCAAGACTATGGAAGTGCTTCTTGCTCTGCCTCACTGGCACAAAGTGAGGCATTTTACCTCAGTGATACACAATGCTTCCATCATGCAGGGGAAGCACACCCCCACAAGATAGTATGTGCTGCCTTCGGTAGCCAACCAGATCTAATAGCCACTGTGGCAGGTAACGGGGTCATGCCTCTTCCACACTCCCTCTCAGGTGACTTGCACCTCATGAGGTGCTGTAGGGGTGCAGCCCGCAGTACACACTACAACAACAGTGCTGCAGATGTGTCTGCCTCGTGCACGAAGGTACTACGGTGGTGAGGGTGGGAGATTCCTTCTTCCTTCCTCTACATAATCACAATGGTCCCTTCTGGCCTTAGAATCTATGAATTAGAATAAGAAAATTCTTCTTAAGAGGGAACACTAGTAAAAGGGGTACATTTTCTTCTAGCGTTTTTCAGTTACTCCATATCGAGACACTTCTAGAAATAAGTGATTCAGTCTAGGCTCAAACTTTTATTTGTTGTCACTTGTTATTTAAAGAGAATTATCATGGCATGGCATTAGTTCTACAATCATCATCATCATGTTCCTATTATGCCTCTGGTGTTTAGGGCAGTGACAAAGCTCCTCCACTCATGTCTCTTTCTGGCAAGTCTTTCAATGGTTCCCCAGCAGTGCCCCAGGTTTTTCAGCTTGGCTTCCACAGCTCTTTGCCATGTTGTTTTCGGGTGGCCTCATTTTCGCTTGCCTTCAGGTGTCCATCTTATTGCTACTCTGGTGATGGAATCAGTTTCTATCCGAAGCACATGGCCGATCCATCTCCAACGCCTCTCGGCAATGATGGTGTTCAGATCCTCTTGGCTGCACTGTGTCAATAGATCTTGGTTTGAGATTGTTCTGGGCCAAAAGATATGAAGGATTTTTCTGAAGCAGGTTGTATGGAATGAAGACAGTTTGGACATGTCATACTTTCTCATTCCCCAGCTTTCTACACTATAAAATAGTGTTGAAAGTACGCAGCTTTGATAAATCTTGAGTTTGGTTTGGTATTGGTATTTGGCTTGAGTATTTTGATGATTTCCAGACTGTATTTAAGCTCCTGAAGGTGTTCCTGGCTTTATTGATTTTGTTCCGGATGTCCTGGCTTGTTCCACCATCCTGGCTGATGGTGCTGCCCAGGTATGTGAATGTTTCTACATTGGTGAGAACATAATCCTCTATCCATACTGGTGATGGTGAGGCAATATTAAAGGTCATGATATCTGTCTTATTGCGGTTGATTTTCAGACCAATTTGCTGGCTGAATGCATTGAGTTGAGTTGTTTTTTCTTGTATATGGTGTTGGATATGTGACAGGAGAGCGACATCATCTGCGAAGTCCAGGTCTTCAAGGGATGAGAAGAGTGTCCATTTAATGCCTCTTGGCATGTCTTCTGTTGTATGCCGCATTACCCAGTCAATGGCAATGTTGAAGAGGATTGCAAACATGACACACTCCTGACAAACTCTTGTTTTGACTTCAAAATTGAGCTCACTGTGATCAACACTGCATGTAAAGTTGAAATAGAAGCTTTTGATGACATTGATTATATGGAAAGGAATATGCCTGCAGAATCCACCATAGGCTGGTCCTGTGAATGCTATCAAAAGCCTTCTCAAAGTCTATGAAATTCATGTGGAATTGCTGTTGCCATTCTAAGCACTGTTCTATTATGTTTTGTAGAGTGAAGATCTGGTCTGTTCATCCATGCCCTTTCTGAAAACCAGCTTGCACTTTTCTGAGAACACTATCAACTGCCTCTGATATATGCTGGATTATGATTTTACACAACACTTTGCTTGGCACAGATAAAAGTGTGATACCATGCCAGTTATTAAATCACTGAAAGTTCCTTTCTTTGGTATCTTCACTATAACCCTATTGGTCCACTCATCTGGCACTTTTTCCCTTTCCCAGACTGATGTAAATAGAGGGGCCAGAATAGATGCTGCTAATTTAGGATTTACCTTAAACACTTCTGCATTCAAGTTATCCTTGCCAGGAGCTTTCCCACTTTTTAGGGATTTGATGCCTTGAGTGATCTCTTCCTTAGTCGGGGTGCCTGTGCTGATATCAAGATCTTCTTCTGCCTCCTGGATGTTTGCTTCCTCATTAGGTGGCTCCCTGTTCAGCAATTTTTTGAAATGCTCTGTCCAATGCATTTCTTTTTCTTTTTCGATTGTTTGTAGATGTCCTTGTTTGTTCCTGATGAGAGTGTTTCTTGGTGTCTCCCGTTTACGACTGATAAGCCGCATCATTTTGTAGACGGTTCCTTGTTCACCACAAGCAGCTGCATCCTCAGTTTGTGTTGCCAGATTATCAATATAGTGCCATTTGTCCACTCTCACAAGGCGTTTGACTTTCCGATGTTCCTAGCTATACTGCTCATGGTATTTTGTCCTTTAGCTTCTGGGATTTTGTGTCTAAAACGTTTTTCTTCACGGCTCATCTGGTTTCTATGGCATTCCATGTGCTGGGTGTAATCCACTCCTTTCTTCTCTTGTGCCTGTAGCCTAGGCAGGCTTCACTGCTCTGTTTATAAATTTTATAGTAAATACATTTATAAGTTCTATAGTATCCTTCCGAATTTTTAATGTAATAAATCTTTAAGTTACTCTTAGAAAATAGACTCATAAAAAGGGCAGACAGATGGAAGTCCATGTGCTGTTTTGTAATATGTCCAGCATTACTTAAACTAGATAAATACTGAAACCCTGCAGCCTTAAATCTGCCCTTTCTCTCACAAAATCCTGTGAGATTAGGAGACTTCCACTAATCAAATGCCAACATTTAAAAACCAGCACCCAATGCAAAACATACTGCTAGGGCCATGGGATAGATGAATTAATTACCCATAAGTCTTCAAAGGTAAACTTTAACTCTTTCACACTGACTAAAATGAATTCTGAAATCCCAAATTCCCGGTATTTTTCTGCACATCAGTTATTATTCCACAAGTGCCTATTATATTAGTTATATGCAGTGTTGTTATAGCTGTGTCAGTCCCAGGACACAAGAGAGACAAGGGGATGAAGTAATATATTTTATTGGACCAACTTCTGTTGGTGAGAGAGACACGCTCTCAAGTTTATATAGAGCTCACCCGCCTTGTTTCTACTGTATTAGTGAACATGAAGCAACAAGGTAGAAGATTCCATCCCACTCTCACATGATCCATTTGATCTTTCTGTGTCCAAGGGATTTACTTTCAAATGAGATAACACATCCTGAAAACAAGCATTCAGTTGAGGTTTTTTTAAACATCTTTCTTATATTATGGGCCAGGTTGTGACCAGCTGCATAAAGAGGTAGAGCAGTCGTTCCCAAACTGGGGTTTGTGAAGCCCTGGGGGTTATATTATGGGCCAGGTTGTGACCAGCTGAATAAAAAGGTAGAGCAGTGGTTCCCAAACTGGGGTTTGTGAAGCCCTGGGGGTTCACAAAATGTTACAGGGGGTTCCCTTGGCAAATTGTTCCAATGGTTAATTAAAAATGTATGCCTCATTTCCAGTGTGAATTTGTCTAGCTTCTGCTTCTAGCCATTGGATCATGTTATACCTTTCTCTGCTAGACTGAAGAGCCCATGATCAAATATTTGTTCCCTATGTAGGTACTTATAGACTGTAACCCAGTCACTCCTTAACCTTCTCTTTGTTAGACTCAAGGAGCTCAATCTATTTAGCTTATCACTGTAGGGCATGTTTTCTAATCCTTTAATCACTCTTGTTGTTCTTCTTTGACCCCTCTCCAATTTATCGACATCCTTCTTGAATTGTGGCCACCAGAACTGGACAGTTTTCCAGCAGCGGTTGCACCAGTGCTAATTACGGAGTTAAAATAACCTTTCTACTCCTACTAAAGTTTCAGCTGCATCCAAGAATTGCATTAGCCTTTTTGGCCACAGTGTCATACTGGGAACTTGTGTTCACCTGATTATCCACCATGACCCCCAAATCTTCCCTACCTCTCAGGGTGCCACTGAGGCAACGGATATCCTTGGGATAAAACTACCCATTGAAACATCATGAAAATGATACTCCTAGGACTGAGTGGGTCACGGGATACATAGAAAGCTAAATGCAAACATCTAGCAACAAAAAATGTAGGCCATGTGTACTGGACGGGGGACTATCCTGGGAAGCAGTGACTCTGAAAAAGATTTGGGGGTCATGGTGGATAATCAGTGAATTGTCTATGGTCACACAGGAAGTCTGATATCTGCTGGGAGAGCAATACAGCAGTGCACAGACAATCCAGGAAGTTTCTGGAAAGTGTAGGGGACAATTTCCTGGTGCAAGTGCTGGAGGAACCAACTAGGGGAAAAGCTCTTCTTGACCTGCTGCTCACAAACAGGGAAGAAATAGTAGAGGAAGCAATAGTGGATGGGAACCTGGGAGGCAGTGACCATGAGATGGTCGAGTTCAGGATCCTGATACAAGGAAGAAAGGAGAGCAGTAGAACAGAGACCCTGGACTTCAGAAAAACAGACTTCGACTCCCTCAGGGAACTGATGGGCAAGGTCCCCTGGGAGAAAAACATGATGGGGAAAGGAGTCGAGGAAAGCTGGCTGTATTTTAAAGAATCCTTATTGAGGTTGCAGGAACAAACCATCCCGATGCTGTAGGAAGAAAAGTAAATATGGCAGGAGACCAGCTTGGCTTAACAGTGAAATCCTTGCTCATCTTAAACACAAAAAAACAGCTTACAAGAAGTGGAAGCTTGGACAAATAACCAGGGAGGAGTATAAAAGTATTGCTCAGGCATGCAGGAGTGAAATTAGGAAGGCCAAATCACACTTGGAGTTGCAGCTAGCCGGAGATGTTAGGAGTAACAAGAAGGGTTTCTTCAGGTATGTTAGCAACAAGAAGAAAGTCAAGGAAAGTGTGGGCCCCTTGCTGAATGAAGGAGGGAACCTAGTGACAGAGGATGTGGAGAAAGCTAGTGTACTCAATGCTTTTTTTGCCTCTGTCTTCACAGACAAGGTCAGCTCCCAGACAGCTGCACTCTGCAGCACGGTATGGGGAGGAGGTGACCAGCTCTCTGTGGAGAAAGAAGTAGTTCGGGACTATTTAGAAAAGCTGGACGAGCACAAGTCCATGGGGCCAGATGCACTGCATCCGAGGGTGCTAAAGGAGTTGGCCGATGAGATTGCAGAGCCATTGGCCATTATCTTTGAAAAATCATGGTGATCGGGAGAGGTCCCGGATGACTGGAAAAAAGCTAATGTAGTGCCCATCTTTAAAAACGGGAAGAAGGAAGATCCAGGGAACTACAGGCCAGTCAGTCTCACCTCAGTCCCTGGAAAAATCATGGAACAGGTCCTCAAGGAATCAATTCTGAACCACTTAAAGGAGGGGAAAGTGATCAGGAACAGTCAGCATGGATTCACCAAGGGCAAGTCATGCCTGACTAACCTAATTGCCTTCTATGATGAGATAACCGTGGATGAGGGGAACGCAGTGGATGTGCTATTTCTGGACTTTAGCAAAGCTTTTGATACAGTCTCCCACAGTATTCTTGCCAGCAAGTTAAAGAAGTCTGGGCTGGATGAATGGACGGTAAGGTGGATAGAAAACTGGCTAGATGGTTGGGCTCAACAGGTAGTGATCAATGGTTCCATGTCTAGTTGGCAGCCGGTATCAAGTGGAGTGCCCCAAGGGTCAGTGCTGGGGCCAGTTTTGTTCAATATCTTCATTAACGATCTGGAGGATGGTGTGGACTGCACCCTTAGCAAGTTTGCAGATGACACTAAACTGGGAGGAGTGGTTGATACGCTGGAGGGTAGGGATAGGATACAGAGGGACCTAGACAAATTAGAGGATTGGGCCAAAAGAAATATGATGAGGTTCAACAAGGACAAGTGCAGAGTCCTGCATTTAGGGCGGAAGAATCCCATGCACTGCTATAGACTAGGGACCGAATGGCTGGGCAGCAGTTCTGCAGAAAGGGACCTAGGGGTTACAGTGGACGAAAAGCTGAATATGAGTCAACAGTGTGCCCTTGTTGCCAAGAAGGCTAATGGCATTTTGGGTTGTATAAGTAGGGGCATTTCCAGCAGATCGAGGGATGTGATCATTCCCCTCTATTCAGCACTGGTGAGGCCTCATTTGGAGTACTGTGTCCAGTTTTGGGCCCCACACTACAAGAAGGATGTGGATAAATTGGAGAGAGTCCAGCGGAGGGCAACAAAAATGATTAGGGGGCTGGAGCACATGACTTACGAGGAGAGGCTGAGGGAACTGAGATTGTTTAGCCTGCGGAAGAGAAGAATAAGGGGGGATTTGATAGCTGCTTTCAACTACCTGAAAGGGGGTTCCAAAGAGGATGGATCTAGACTGTTCTCAGTGGTAGAAGATGACAGAACAAGGAGTAATGGTCTCAAGTTGCAGAGGGGGAGGTTTAGGTTGGACATTAGGAAAAACTTTTTCACTAGTAGGGTGGTGAAGCACTGGAATGGGTTACCTAGGAAGGTGGTGGAATCTCCTTCCTTAGAGGTTTTTAAGGTCAGGCTTGACAAAGCCCTGGCTGGGATGATTTAGTTGGGTTTGGTCCTGCTTTGAGCAGGGGGTTGGACTAGATGACCTCCTGAGGTCCCTTCCAACCCTGAGATTCTATGATTCTGTGGATTGAACCACGGTCTCCCATGTCCCAGATCAGTGCCCCAGTCATTGGGCCATCCTTCCTCCTCTGCATTTAGGCATATTAAAATTGTTCTCACCCAGCTTGCCGAGTGATCCAGATCACTCTGTATCAGTGACCTGTCCTCTTCATTATTTACCACTCCCTCAATTTTTCTGTCATCTGCAAACTTCATCAGTGATGATTTTATGTTTTCTTCCAGGTTAGTAATGAACATGTTAAATAGGGTGGGGCCAAGAACCTATCCCTTCAGGACCCCACTAAAAACACACCAGATTGATAATGATTCCCCATTCACAATTACATTTTGAGACCTATTAGTTAGCCAGCTTTTAATCCATGTAACCTGTGCTGTTTCTAATATAGTACCACTTTGCTCTGACCCTCAGCTGCTTTTAAAATGAATTCTGAACTCAATTCTAAAGTGAATTCTGAACAAGTGTACACTTTGCTGTAACAAGAGAACTTCACAGGCATTTTACACTGGTGATGAGAGCAGTAGTAAATGGTCAATGGGGTTAGACAGTTCACTGCTGCAGCTGTTCTCTGAAGCCCCTACCAGTGACATTTCTAGGGAGCACTGGCCTCTTTCCTCTACAAAACCCCAGTGAAGGGAGAAAAAGTAGGCTGAATACTCCTCTGAAATTATTTTAGCTGTCCCATAGGGCCTGCTTTGCTGAATGTGGCTCAGAATTATTGAATCCAAAGAACCAGGTCATAAGAAGTACAACAAAGTATTTATATGCTGAATATACAGTTGGAGAATATAGGTATCTAATAGTCATAGGTAATTATATTCAGCCATGACCATTGTATGGCCTAAGTCTGCTTTTCCCATCCAATACTGGTTTTCTTGTCTCTCAGCCACTCTGTTGCTTTTGAGAAAGAAACCAGAACACTTAAAAGTGGCGTTTGTGGCTTAGTCTTTACACTCACTGCCTCCCTCTGAATTCCGCTGATATGTTTTCAAAGAATGGAGCTGAAAATTAGAGCATGAGTAAAACTGGTATGGCACAGAGGAGAATTAGGCCTTAATGCAAGTGAACAAGTTGATTTGTGTGAACACAAATTCCCCACGTGTGTTTGCACATTGGGTACTGTGTGCACAAAAGGGTGAAAGTGCTTTCTAAAATGTCACCACCACTCTAACCTTAGGCTAACCTGAGGTTCCCCATAACAAATCATGTTCCAAATGTGACTATTTTGCTGTTGTGACCTCCTTCTGAATGCTAACTTAGGGACAGATTTGTGGCACTCAGCCACTGGCCATATTGTGGGAGGGGAGGAAGGGCTGTACAGAAGCTTGAATCTCTGGAGGAATTTGCGTGACTTACCCAGAATTCCCCCAGTAGCTCTGAGGATGTACACATTGCACTCTTGGGATGTCAAGGCTCCCTCTCCAGCATGCACTTCCCAGAGCCCCGGGAGTAATTTTGGAAGAGATAAGAATTCTGGCTGAATTGGCTCCTCTAGTTGGTGTGGAAAGGAGGCCCTTCCTGCCACCTGTGGAGGAGGCTGTCACTGCTAGCAGCACCAACCTAGTGGAAAGCGGCTTGAGGAACCAATTGATTTGATGTGGTTTCTCTCTTTCTTCTTTTGTTGAAATATGCTCCTTCATTCTTCACCATGAAGCTGCTGGGCTCATTCAACTTTTGTGTGGACTGACCCTCACTGGACCTGTGAGCTTTGCTGGGCTGGTATGCAGGAGTTTACCACTCTGGCTAACAGTATGCCTGAGGTGTAATAATAAAATGTCAGGAATAATATGGGATAGCTTAGTGTGCATAGCATCTTCCCCTTTCACATGGAAGGTGAATAATGCATTAAGAGATGACCATGAGCCATTTTTATAAAAGTTTCTAACCAACGGGTGAGTGGATGGGAGGGAGGGAAGGGAACCAAACTCTGGGAAACATGCCTGGAAATGTTCTTGGTAACTGTTACTGCAAAACAGAAGTCAGACATAGGGTCAAGGGTATTTTGCCATCCATAGTTGTGAACTTGGCTCACATGCAGTTCCCCTTGTTCCTCCCACTCTGCAGTCAGTTCAGTTAGATGCTGCAAATGAGAAGGAAAATCCTAACCAGTGCAAAAGCAAATGTATTCACATTTTTATGTTTGAAAAGAAGCAACAATGATGCAAGTTCTAACAATGCAAAGACAAAGCTGGTGGCACCAAAGGGAATATATACTTCGAGGAGAGATGGTGCAGAATGAGGCTTCTTCCTTCAGCATGAATGTTAGGGAAAGTCATGAAATAACCATGCTGCCTGTAGGCTCACCTATCTTAATATGGATACCTTGGGGCATCTCAATGTTTAACCTAATTATGAGTTAAATCTGAAGTTTTAAAATATAATAGGAAGAGGGGGACTTTTCCCCCACGTATAAGTTTAATTGGAGGATCCTGCTTTGTAAGTGGGGGGCAGGTAGGGTGACCAGATGTCCCGTTTTAAAAGGGACAGTCCCATTTTGGGGGACTTTTTCTTATATAGGCACCTATTATCCCCCACCCCCTGTCCCGTTTTTTCACAGTTGCTATCTGGTCACCCTAGGGGCATGGGGGGGAATGGAAGCAGAAGGGAATAAGCTCTCTTTGCACATCTTTCTTTTGTTTTTAGGGCCAAGTTCTACCCTTGGACACACAGGTGACTTCTACTGAAATCATCTGAGGGCATAATTAGACCGTTCAGATATCAAAGGCTTGTAGTGAGAAATTGGAGGCAAAAATCTGACCACCATCATTGCCATTATCATCAGTGTCCTTCTGACCAAGGACAAAGGCTTCACATTCAAATGTTTTCTAAACCCAAAGAGATTTTTGCCTTTGTTTTTTAGAAAGGAATGAAATGTCTGAGTTTGGATTAGCTTTTCATTCTACTGTCTACTGCAGTTCTTTCAGTTCTGTTAATCATGCAAGGGCCAAATTTTCAAAATCTTTTGGTTGGTTGACTCCCCCAAAAGGCCTGTTTTCACATGCAAATCAAATACTTTTGCATATAAATGTAATATATCTTGATTTAAGTAAGTCTTCTGATTCACTCCCACGTGACATTTCTATAAGCAAATTTGAGGAAAGTGGTCTAGATGAAATTACTGTAAGATTGGTGCATAACTAGTTGAAAGGCCATTCTCAAATAGTAGTTATGAAGGGGTTATTATCAAACTGGGAAGGCATATCTAGTGGGATCCCATAGGGGTCAGTTCTGGGTCTGGAACTATCCAATATTTTCATTGTTGGAGTGGAGAGTATGCTTACAAAATGTGTAGATGACATTGAGCTGGGAGGGGTTAGAAGCATTTTGGAGGACAGGAATAGAATTCAAAATGACCTTGACAAATTAGAGAATTATTCTGAAATCAACAAGATGAAATTTGTCTGAAGATTAGTGCAAAGTACTACAAAATGGGGAATAATTGGCTAAGTGGTAATACTGCTTAAAAGGATCTCAGGGTTATAATGGATCATAAATTGAAAATGAGTCAACAATGTAATGCACTTATGAAAAAAGATAATATTCTGGTGGTATACTAACAGGAATGTTGTATTAAGACACACAAGGTAACTGTCCCACTCTACTTGGCACTGGTGAAGCCTCAGCTGGAGTATTGTTTCCAGTGGGGTGCCACACTTTAAGAAAAATGTGGATAAATTCAAGAGAGTCTAGAGGAGAGCACCAAAAATGATATATGGTTTAGAAAACCCAAACTATGACAGAAGGTTAAAAAAACAGGGCATGTTTTTGTAACACCAACAGGCCCGCAGTTGACAGTGGGTGGGATTGAACCAGGGACCTCTGTAGCTTAGTGCATGAGATGCTACAGTATGAGCTAAAAGCTAGCTGGCTGTTAGTTGAGGCTGTAGAGTGGACTCATTTTATCTCTCTTTAACTGGTTTCGGTGCCACTAGATGGGACCGAACACCACACCCAAAAAGTGTGTGAGTTACATTTAGTCTTGAGAAAAGACTGAGTGAGGACCTGATTGCCTTCAAATATGTTAAGGGATGTTATAACTAAGATGGTGATCAACTGTTCTTCATGTGCACTGAAGATAGGACATGATGTAATGGGCTTAATCTGCAGCAATGGAGATTTAGATTAGATGTTAGGAAAACTTTTCTATCAGGGTAGTTACACTCTAGAATAGGCTTCCAAGAGAAGTTGTGAAGTCCCGCTATTTTTTTTATCCTATTATATGTCCATCCTACACCTCCGTCCTTTTTGTTTGAAATTAATCTGGTTCTTTCTTCAGTATTGCTTTTTCTTAAAGACTAATTAAGAATATCTTATACTTATTACCCTAGGCATAACGCTGTCATCTTATTCATAGTTTTATAATTTATAAATTATATATCTTAACATTTTCATGTTCCTTGATTTTTTGAAAAGTTTGGATTAGTTCTGTCAATCCTCTCTATACTGTTAGGAACTTAAATTAGATCACTATAAAAGCATCTCTTTCCGTGAATATAAACCATCTTCCTCAATCTGTCATCTGAAACGTCAATATTTAATGCAAGTTACCATTCTGGTTGCACTGTAATTTACCCCCTTAAAACTAATTATGGCCTTTTTTTTTTTTGATGGGTAACTTCAATGGCTCTCTGTTGCCACAGGAATCTGTTCTTTAACATCTTGTTTGTCACTTTCACTGGAACAGCACATTACTGTTAAGGGATTTTTTTTACATGAACTTCCATACCATATTTTCTTGTCATAATATCTGCTAAATGTCAATATGTTTTTACATCTCCTGCTGTTCATTGTCCAGACTGATTTGTGTTAAATTGCATTTGCCAAACACTATACTCAGACGATGATGTAATGAGATATACTGGCCCTATAAAACACACAGAGCTAGGGGACAAAGGAAATGACCAATGACAGAGAGGAAATAATCCTGGAGTTGGATTTTGCAGCTTGAGAAGAAACCTGGGCTGATAAGTCTGTTCAGAGCCTAGGACAGGAGCTTTGAAGTACGGCTTTGAGGCATGGCTTCCCTCTCTCTGGTTCAGCCGGTCAGGAAGAATCCTGGGATTTGCTAGCCTCTTCACTGAGACATGTTTGTAAGGGAGGGAGGGTATAACGACCTCCTTCCCTCATAGGATGGGAGACTGAAGGGAATTGGAGGCAATGGCAATCTCTCCCAAAGCTAGGGAGAACTTTCCTCTCTCCCATCATTCACTCAGTAGTATTGCTGCGTCTCTGGGAGGAAAACAGATCCCCATTTAGTACACTTGGGAGAAAGAAACCCAGGTAGGAGCCATTTTGTTTGTTTTAAAACACTCCATGAGAGAAACCTCTCTGAGGACATTGGCCTTCTATGGATAGAAACTATCCTGTGGTCTAATGATCCCCATTGGGTTCTACCACTACAAAACTGGACATTCAGCCCCACTGTTCAGGTCCTCCCTCCACTAACCCCACAAATGCATTACTTCTAACTCATTGTGTACTTCATTATCATTCTGTCGTTAACCCTGTATTCAGAGTGCCAGTTTTTCCCCACTGCTTCACTAATCTTGGTGTTAAATATTAACTTCCCATGTAGAACTCTAGCATCTCGGCAAAGGATAATAATGCATAGCCCTTACATAGGTCCTGGTTCTGCCACCCTTATTCACACTCTGCAGTGGATACCATGGGACTGCTTGCAGAGCAGGGTAGTACCTCACTGTGGGTCAGGGTGGCAGACTGGACCCATTGTGCTCTCCATGTTCTAAGTGGTTTACAAATAGTGTTCAGTTAATCCTCTCAGCATCCCTGTGAGGTAGATAAGAAAATGTTTTATTCCCTGTTTTACAGGTGAGGAAACTGAAAGAGAGAAAGTGACTTACTTAGACCACAGAGAGAGTTAGTGACAGGGCTGGGATTAGTATCTGGGAGTACTTAGATACTTTGGTGACAGGTGCTCTGAAAGAACCTAGATAGATATAGCTTGATTGCCATGCTACGCTCAGACCATTAGCTAATGTCTCTCTCTGTGCCATTGGATTCTGCTTCCTGCCCTGTCATCTCTATAAAGAATTCAGACATATTAGTGAGGTATAAGTGATCTCACCCTTCAGAGGCTCTTTGGCTATTCTTTACTCCTTGGTACCAAGATATTCAGGCTATTTCTGTAATGGTCTTTTCAATCCCTCAAGTACCCTTGTAAGATGTGTGAGTTGGGGGAGGGAGGGAGGCTTTATAAATCAAATGTATTATTATGCCTGTAATCGAGAGTGAAGCAAGCTGGGGCCAACAGTTGATGTTTAAGCCTCTCTAGACTTTAGTTTACCAATACCTCTCATAAGAACTTCTATCTGCCTGGATCAGCTTCATTTTAGAAATAACAGACAGAGTGCTTGTGTTACCAACTTGCCAATCCTTCACAATCTAACTCCAAAGAGAGAGATTGGAAAAGATCTGCCAAATTTCCCTTTGTACAGACTCACTATGCGTAGAACAATTTTTATCTTTTGACCTAATTCCATCTCAGTTTTTTGGGAGCCTTCAAGCTTTCTGTAATCATTTCCTCTACTTGCAGGCATTAGGCCATAATATAGCAATCTACATTAGATCACTTCTTAATGCTGCATTACACTCTGTTTTATTAAGAACTACTATATGAGTCCAGCACTCTGTGGTTTTATCACATTGACTTCATCTTTAGAGGATAACAACATATTCATTTTTTATAAAAGGGCTTTAAAGATGATGAGTTAATATCTCTTTTGAGGTGGAAAATGGACAGCAAGTGTTTTAGAAAATTGAAGGGGATTGAATGACTAACATTATAAATAATTACATGGGAAAACTGCACTAATAGGTGATTTTTTTAAACTCCTAAAATCTGAAACATTTGTTAAAGCTTATTTTCAGAAGGGTACAATGAGCTTTCCCACTATTTAGGAGATTAACAGTTCTAGACCACATGCTTATCCCTGTGGAAGAGCATTGTTGCATTTACTTCCGTTCAGTTATTGCTCTGGGGACTAAGTCATTTGTAAAGCACAAAGTGAAGCCCTCTCACTACAGTAATTGTCTTTTCAGAGGACATAGCTCACACCTTTTTGGAGCCCACATAATTAGTACTCAAGAAATAAGCCCATCACCATTATTGCTGTTTCATTACAGTGTGATCATTTGTATCTAAATACATCCATCGGCTTGCATCCGAAGAAGTGGGTATTCACCCACGAAAGCTCATGCTGCAAAACATCTGTTAGTCTATAAGGTGCCACAGGATTCTTTGCTGCTTCTACAGAACCAGACTAACACAGCTACCCCTCTGATACTTGTATCTAAATATGTCACTGTCTTTGGAGAATGTCTGTCTTTGCCAGAATATGCTAATTAGCCCTACCTATTTATAAAACTGTAGGTTTATTATTGTACATTTTAAGATGGGTGAATTTGAACTCCTTGGGTTATTAATTAGTTGGCTAAATTTAAAATCAGATGTCACAAACCACCCAGAATAATTTCACCAATTAGTAAACAGAAGGACTTTCTGTGAGGAGCTATCACAGGCAATTTGCATTTCTTCTGTACACCACTCATATCACAGAGGAGGTAACCACCGTTAGACTAAAGAAAAGCTAACACAACTGAATGAAATCACAGATGTCAAATCTGCACATGGGTATTTATTTTGCTACTTGAGACTTTGCCTTGATATACAATATTGAAGAAGAAGGTGGAAGCACCATAATGTTTTCCAGCATCATTACAGATGTTGAAACCAATGACAGCCTCACTGAGAGCAGGGTATTCTGATTCAGGAAAGCATCGCTACTCAGAAAGGGGGCTTAAGCATATGCTTCAAGATAAGCATGTCTGTAAATACTTTCCTGAATAGGGATGTACTCAAGCACATGCTTAAAGTGCTTTCCTGCATTAGCTTGAAGAACATAATTTTATCTCTTACTGTTGCAGAACATCTCCTGGTACTTTTTGTTTCACAACAAATCTTTGGGAAAACTTCTTCACATTTTTATTTTGCTGAGAGGAACATGTGAAGAAAGAAAGAAAATCTTAGGTGGAGAAAAAAGATAAACCAGGAGAAAAGGGAATGTATAATAGAATTAGCCACCTAGAGGGAAAGAACACCAGGAAGGCTCCCAACAATAACGTTTATTCTCTGAAGGTTTCATATTGGTGATAGTGTTTGGGGAGGTTGCGAAGGAAGCTGTTGAATGGTATTGGTAGTATCAACCATATGAATCTGTTTTGAGGAGAACACAGATACTGTTTCTTACCACTACTGTGTGCTCACGGTGTTTCAAGCCACCCATTAAACACATCTTAATCATATATCTCAGGCTGTCCTGTTACTTCCTGAAAGTCAAGGGAGCCTTTATACTAAAGAAACCCACAGTCAGGGCAGGCAAAGGGATAGTGGAAATGCTGTGAAAAGGGAAGAGTGGCATTTTTATTATTACTATTAAGAATAAATTAAATGTACAAAGCAGCTTTTCATTCTGAAGAGTCCCACAATTCTTTATACAAACTTGACAAATTGATATATTGTGCTTATACAAATTACATATACTGTAGGGACAGAGGCAGATTAAGATTTATTGGGACCTGGGCACAAAGAATATTAAGCCCTGGATGGGGAGGTAGGTAGGGAGGCAATGGAGGCCAGTGGTGATGGGCTGACTGGATAGGGGGTGGGGGGCAGCAGCAAGGGCCAGGGGCTATGGGGGAGTGCACCCACGGCCGGCACCTGCTACTGAATAGCCATAGGCAGAGGCAATAGGGGAGGGGCGATGGGGCTGGGGCTGTAGCCCAGAGCCCTCCAGCCAGGGGACAGAATCCGCCACTATGCAGATGAAGCACAGGGCCGGAGGAGACAGCGAGTACCAGGATCAATGGGGATGAGCCTGGGGCCAGAGCACACCACTACACGGCCGAGGGACAGAGCCCGAATCCCTACGGCCAGGGCCCAAGCCTGAAGCCCCACGGTTGTAGTCTGGGGCCCGCGGCCAGAGCCAGGGGCCCTCAAATTGGCCAGGACCCAGGGTCACGGGTGTTAATCCGCCACTGTGTAGAGATTGGGTTTCCTTCTACTGAAAAGTGGAAAATGAGAGGTCTCTACCAATTAACAACAACACCACTCAACAGGTTAGGACAGGAACTAAAGACAGCTATCATAGCCAGATGAATTTTGTAGAGCTTATTTTAGTATACAATATAAATATCCATGCTGGAATTTGACTAAAACATTAAGATTAACACACTAATTTTTGCAAAAACTGTCATTGGATCTTTACTTATCACAACTTTTCAGAACCTCTGTTTTCTCTCTTATGTGAAAGACCTTCAACACACATATCTCCATGCTGAGTCATTGGCTCAGTATTGTGGCACACAGGTGGTCTCCATGGAGGTCTGCCAGCCAAATGTTGACCTAGCCTAACCCTGCTCAGTTTCACAGATATGGCAAATTTTAAATTCTACATACTAAATATATTAGCCCTACAACCTTGTGGGTTAGTTCTAACATTACATACATGAAATTAAATTTTAACCTCTCTGTAGCAGGGTGGCTACCCACTCCAGCCTTGACAGGGTTAAAACCAACCCTGAGGGTACGTCTACACTACAAGACTATTTCGATTCATCTTAATTCGAATTTCTGGAATCGACCTAATGAAGTCGAAGTTGTGTATCCACAATAAATACACTAATTCGACTGTGTGAATCCACAGTAACGGGCGAAGCGTCGACTTTGGAAGCGGTGCACTGTGGGAAGCTATCCCACAGTTCCCGCACTCCCCGCTGCCCATTGGAATGCTGGGATTTCCCACCAATGCATGCTGGGGGGGGGAAACTGTGTCGAGGGTGGTTTTGGGTAACTGTCATCATTCAACCGTCACTCCCGCCGGCGGGAAATCAGTTCGCGCACTTTTCCTGCTATAAGTGACAGCGCGGACGCCACAGCACTCCACTGCGACCATGGAGCTCGCTGCGATCATCGCTGCACTTATGGCCGTTGTCAACTCCTCGCACCTTATCGAACACCTCTTCCACAGTGAGATGTTGAGAACTCGGTCGAGAAGGCAACGGCAGCGTGGTGAGGACATGAAGTCTCAGAGTGGCACAGACCTCTCAGAAAGCACGGTACGCCGTGCCGTGGAGATCATGGTGGCAATGGGTCATGTTCATGCTATGGGACGTCGATTCTGGGCCCGGGAAACAAGCACGGACTGGTGGGACCGCATAGTGCTGCAGGTCTGGGATGAATCACAGTGGCTGCGAAACTTCAGGATGCGTAAGGGCACTTTCCTTGAACTGTGTGACTTGCTGTCCCCTGCCCTGAAGCGCAAGGACACCCGGATGCGAGCAGCCCTGACTGTGCAGAAGCAAGTGGCCATAGCCCTCTGGAAACTTGCAACGCCAGACAGCTACCGGTCAGTAGCGAACCACTTTGGTGTGGGCAAATCTACCGTGGGGCTTGCTGTGATGCAAGTAGCCAACGCAATCGTTGATCTCCTGCTCTCGAAGGTGGTGACCCTGGGAAACGTACAGGTTGTCATAGACGGCTTCGCTGCAATGGGATTCCCAAACTGCGGTGGGGCTATAGATGGGACTCACATTCCTATCCTGGGACCGGCCCACCAGGCCAGCCAGTATATAAACCGCAAGGGCTACTTTTCCATGGTGCTGCAAGCACTCGTGGACCATAGGGGACGGTTTACCAACATCAGCGTCGGGTGGCCGGGCAAGGTTCATGACGCGCGTGTGTTCAAGAACTCTGGTCTGTTTAGACGCCTGCATGAAGGTAGTTTCTTCCCAGACTACAAAATAAATGTTGGGGATGTGCAGATGCCTACAGTGATCCTCGGGGACCCAGCCTACCCGCTAATGCCCTGGCTCATGAAGCCCTATACAGGCGCCTTGGACACTGACAAGGAACTCTTCAACTACCGGCTGAGCAAGTGCAGAATGGTGGTGGAGTGTGCTTTCAGACGTCTGAAGAGGAGATGGAGGAGCTTACTGACTCGCTCGGATCTCAGCGAAAACAATATCCCCATTGTCATTGCAGCTTGCTGTGTGCTCCACAATCTGTGTGAGAGCAAGGGGGAGACGTTTATGGCGGGATGGGAGCTTGAGGCACATCATCTGGCTGCTGATTACGCTCAGCCAGACACCCGTGCGATTAGAAGAGCACAGCGGGAAGCCGTGTGCATCAGGGAGGCTTTGAAAGCCAGGTTCCTCAGCGAGCAGGGTAACCTGTGACTATTAACTTTGTGTATAGAGAAGCGGAACCTGCCCCTGTTTCTATACCCAGTTTCTGTTGACTCTCCTCTACAGTTTCATATCCCGTTCGCCCCCTTCCAACACACGTGTACAAATAAAGTTAATAGAGCATTGTTCAGCAACAACCTTCTCTGGACTACTGACTTCGCGTGAAAGGGTTGACACAGGGACGGTGACTGTGGTGGGTTGGGTGTGCAGTGATGTAGAGACCGCTTCTAGACTATAGGACTGATAGGCTCCTGCTCGTACAGCGGTCTCTGTGGTGAGGACTGGTACAGGTGCGTGTGCAGGAATGGGTGAGGGGTGCAGGCTTTGCGACGGAGTTTGGGTGCAGGCTCTGGGCTGGGGGTTGGGGGCGTAGGAAGGTGTGAGTGGTGTGTGATAATGGGGAGGAGGTGTAGGGGGTTTCGAGCTGGGGGCTGATGGTTTGATGCATTGTAGAGGCTCAGGGCTACGATAGAAGGGCAGGGTGAGGGCAACCTGCCTTGCCACTTGTGGATGGCATGCTCAATGACCCTGGGGCAGCAGACAGCATTTCTGCGGGTAGCCTCTCTACTGTGAGACAGGGACGCGGCGCGGCGGGGGGGGTGAGACGACACGCCGGGGGAGGGGTGGCAGGTGGGGGCTGGTACCTCCTCCAGGCAGGGAATTGATGGGGCTGGGGGAGACCCGCGTGGGACAGGGCACGATCCAGGCATGGCCGGTGGAGAGACCCACCTGCAAATATACCTGGCGCAGGGCACCTTCCGCCTATGAGCAGAACATGAAAATCACCCCACAGACTGACCAGGGTGACTAGAGGCTGCACACTGTGAGTGACCAGCTGTTGATCTTGCCCCCATATCTGTACCACTATTAACGGTGAAAGTCCTATGCAATTCCCAAACCATTCTCCCCCCTTCACGGAAAGTATTCTGCAAAGAAACCTGACGGGAAAAGAAATTACCAAAAAATAAAAACTTTTTATAATGAACAGCACATTAAGGGAAGGACTTCTCAAAAGTAAGGTACTGAGAGCGTTTTGTAAGTTTAGCACTCTGCTGTGGTGCATTAACATTTTTCACGGCCCCTGGTGCCCCTTCCTCTTGTGATTTTGGATGATGGTGGGATTGGACTTTGCGGCGGGGGGCGGCGGTCGCAGATGCAGTGAAGGGGAGCTCCGCCCTCCTTCCTGCGGTGCTGCAGAACATCGACCAGGCGCCTGGATCAGGTAGGGATACAGTTGCACCTGTGTGATGGGAAAAAGTGAGTGAATTCCATAGAGAGCTATTTTTGGTCAAAAAATAAACAAAGTCTACTCGGTGTGTGTGAACAAGAGCAAGCACAGCACCTCTCTCATGAGCACTCACTCGGGGACAGTTCAAGTTCTCTGGGTTCGCTTTCATTGCCTGTGGTATTGCACTGCAGACCAGAGAAGCGGGGCAGGAAAGAAGAATCCGTGGAGCGGCCAGGCATGGTAAGCCTAGGTTTTTTTGCAGCTTTAAGTTGCATCTACAGCACTGTCCTCCTGCTGCAGGCAAACATGAAAGCAGAATCGGTGCCCCTGTTGCAGCCCCTCGCGGCCGTTCCCTGTTAGAGATCCCTGTATTCTCCCACTCTGCAGCCTCCTACACGTGGCTGTACAGTGACGCTTCTTGTTATGCAAAGGAACAGTTAAGCACAACCATTACTAATGGTACACAAATTACTCTAATTGCATCCAGGAGTCTGCGCGCGACATCACACTGAGGAGAGTGTCACGGAGAGAGAGAGCGCGCATGCTGGAGGAAAGCCAACACAACCCTGGGGCCTATGCTGCCATGCTCGTGAAGGCGCTGGTCCCCGAGTTCCAGCTGAGAGCGTTGCGTGGAAAAGTGTGCTTCCTCGGGGCACCCAATAAACAAGCCCTGCCCAGGAACCTCATGCAGAGGCTTGGCGATTACCTCCTGGAGAGCTTCCTGGAGATGTCAGAGGAAGATGACAGTTCCATCCACCTGTACATAGACCTTGTGTTCGCCTAGTTGTTTTCCCAGTTTATTTAAAAAATAAATGTTAACATGTTTGAAGCAGTTACCGATTGATCCTTCTCCTGATTCAGGGTCCGTGGTAACGGGTGGGGAGTGTTGGTAGGGGATCTCATTGACGGTGACGAAGAGATCCTGGGTGTCGGGGAAATCTGTGTTGTAAGCGCTGTCGACTGCCTCGTCCTCTTAAACTTTCCCGTACGCGAACATCTCCGAGGAACAGTCCGTCGACAGTATCCCATCCTCTCAGTCCACGGTCACTGGTGGGGCAGTGGTGGCAGACCCACCGAGAATGGCATGCAGTGCCTCATAGAAGCGGCATGTCTGGGGCTGGGCTCCGGAGCATCTGTTTGCCGCTCTGAGTTTCTGGTAGCCTTCTCTCAGCTCCTTGATTTTCACGCGGCACTGCGTTGTATCCCGGCTGTATCCTCTGTCTCTCATGGCTTTGGAGACCTTCTCGAAGGTCTTTGCATTCCATTTGCTGGAGCGCAGCTCCGAAAGCACAGACTCATCGCCCCACACAGCAATCAGATCCGAGACTTCCCGGTCAGTCCATGCTGGGGACCTCTTTGTAGTGTGAGATTGCCTGGACTCCTCTGGTGGAGAACTCTGCATCGTTGCCGGTGCTGCTGAGCTCGCCCCGATGAGCAACCAGGACATGGGATTCAAACTGTCCAGACAGGAAAAGGAATTCAAATTTTCCAGGGGCATTGACTGTGTGGCTGGTCAGAGCATCCAAGCTCCGACTGGCGTCCAGAGCGTCAACAGAGTGTTGCACTGTGGGATAGCTCCTGGAGCTACTAAGATCGATTAGCATCCACACCTAGCCTAATTCGACATAGCCATGTCGAATTTAGCGCTACTCCCCTTGTCGAGGTGGAGTACCGAAGTCGAACTAAGGAGCCCTCTAAATCGAATTAAATGGCTTCCTGGTGTGGACGGGTGCACGCTTAATTCAATTTAACGCTGCTAAATTCGATTTAAAGAGCTAGTGTGGACCAGCCCTGAGAGAGGGCTGGAGGGCTGGGAGAACAGCCCAGGCTGAGTGGGAAGCAGGCTCAGCTGGGGCCATGCCCCAATCAGGGCCCAGCTGGCCCTATAAAGACTTGAGCCAGGAGCTCAAGCAAACAGTCTCTCTCTGTGTTCAGAGAGAGAAGGGCCTGGCTACAGGGAGCTTAACCAAGTGCCTAGAGTGGAGCAGGGCTGAGGAAAGGCTAAGGGAGCCGGGGAGCTCCAGCCTAGGAAAGCCTCAGGCTGCAGACCTAGGGTAAGGCCAACGGGGCACTTGGGTTGCAGGAGGCAGCCCACAGGTAGGCAAGGCAGAGGCAGCAGGTCCAGACCCTACTTGCCTGTGATGAGTGGCTGATACACTGCAGTCTGCCCCAGTGAACGGGGACTAAGTAGTGACTGACAGTAGCCAAGACTGAGGTGAGGTGGGGGTTCCCCTGGGAGGGGAGACCCTGAGATTGGGGGTTACTGCCAGAGGGGCAGCACCCCAGAGAAAAGGGCACCGGGGTCCTGGGAGGGACATGGGGCCAGCTGTAAGGTGGATCACCGGCCTGCAGAGGGTGCTCTGATGGCTGGAGAGCTAATTCCCGATACGACCAGCAGGAGGCACTGCAAGAGTGACTCCTGCATTGCTACACTCTCTTCCTTGTCCCATATGTGCTTCAACCTTGGTCTTGTGGTATTGTCTCTAGTGGTGAAAGGTAGCTCATTCTCCATGCTTATTCATCCCCTGTTGAGAATGCCAACAAAGAAGCCAGTTAGTGAAAATCATGATTAGTTTTTGTGTTGTGGACATTTGTCTGCCACGAACTGCAGCTGTCTTTTTTACTCTAAGTTGGCCTGGATTTGAAACAGTGACTTAGGGCTTGCCTGTGTGAACAGTTACTGCATAGCATGCTGGGATGTAAATTTATCCCATAGTAACCTGCCACACATTAATTGTCTGCATGGCCCCTGCTGGCTGCACACTAAAAGTTCCCTAGTGCACTTATTTCTACCCACCCTCCCACTTTGAAACAGGAGTAGATCAAAGCATAGTCAGCAATTTCTTGTGTGCAGCAGCAGGGTCCGCACTGGGACAGTTAATGCACGGCAGGCAAGAACAAGGTAGATTTACACCCCAGCTTCCCATCATCAACTGTTCCTATTGACGAGCCCTTTGGAGGTGAAAGTCTCTGTGACCTTCCATTCTTCCAGTCTTATTCCATGCATAGTTTGGTAATGTTATGGATTTAAAATGAAATGTAATAATATAAAATTTACTAAAACAAAACCAATACGCTTTTGTGGATCGATGATGTAAGTGAAACATTTTTTTTTTAAAGCTGAACATGTATTGGAGATGTTTAGATTTTGTTCATTTCATTTGTTTGGTTAACATTAAATAAAAAGTGAACCAAAGAAAGCTACACACACATTAAAATACAGCTGAACATCTGACTTAAAGTTCTTAATTTAGACTATATGTTATGAGCCTCTGTTACCCAGAAATTTGTTAAATCACTGTTTTCTAATATGGATAAGAGGCTGAAACGGCAAGAATTAAAACATTATTGTTTTGTGCAGCTCTACATGGAAGAAACAAATCCATCTGGCTTTATGAATGTGCTGTACTGGTGGTTTGTTGCATTCACTGTGGAGTTCTGTACGCCCCAATTCAGCAGTCTACCCCTACTAGGCAAAGCATTTAAGCACGTGCTTAACTTTAGACAAATGCTTTTATCCAACTGACTTCAATGAGGTTTAAGCACATGTCTAATGTTACTGAATTGGGGCCTTTTTAAGGATGAGGCATAACAGTGAAAGATCTAACAGGGAGCTAAAAGGCCCCGGAAGTTTCAAGTGCCGCAATAAACTGCTGAGACTTGTGGAGTTTGAAATGACAGCAGATCGTGTTAATAGTTTGAGGGGACTGTTGAACTGGGAGGGTAGGTTTAGTAACATTATGAGACACCTAGACTGTGGTTACAAGTTGAACTTTTATCCACACGTTTGATTTTCTCTAGTGAATGTGCATACTCTTCATATTTATGACTTGCTATTGCATTTCTATTGTTACCCTCAAAATAGAAGTTAATTATCTCTCTCTTCAGAACCCTTAATCTTATGTACATTATTAGCAAGCCTTTGCTAAAGAAGCTAATTTTTAATCCTGTTTGTGTATTGATAAATCTGTCGTGGTCCCATGTGTTTACAAACAGTAGGATGATTGCCTCCTTCAAGATGTGACTTATTACTGGAGAAAATTGCTCTGATGTACTTCAAACGATATTAATACTTCAGCTAGTCATACATTTTTTGAAAGAGCTCTCCTTTTGTGAACTAGTATTTTTAAATGTATTCTATTTAAGGGCCGGCACCCATGTTTGGTAGGTGACTACTCACTGTTGTGTAAAACTGCAGATTTGGTGCAACTTTGGATACCTGAGTAACCCCAAATTTGCTATACCAGACCAAGGTTTGGTCATGCAACTCAGAGTATTTTCCATCTCCTCCATGGTGCACCCCATACAACAGCACTGCCATCATCTTTGGAGGATGGCAAATGTGCTACCTATGTTGTAATGAAGAATGAGGTGAAGGAAACAGGGACAACAACACTGGAGATGAAAAAGAGAGGATGGTGCCAGTGCCTCTCTCAAGGAAAGGGGGACAGTCCATGCTTTCATACCTCAGTTCTGAACTAAAAGTGCTAAGTCATCTGTAACATTTTCTAGCAAATAAGAAGCCTTCCTGATGGACAATAGCTCATGCTGAATGGAATAACTAATTATGGGGCCAGAAAACTGCTAGGGCTAGAAACAGGGTTTCACATTAAAGCTAACATGATGCTATGATTTAGCTAAAGCAGCAAATCTGATTATGCAAAGTAGCTCAGAATCTGTTATACCACTAAGCAAATGTAAGCTGTGCTTTCTTACAATCGCACGTTTCCTACCACCTTCACTGAATAATATTCAAGAGTGATTAACTTGTGTGTAGCCAGCCCAGAGCCTTGAATTGCATTTTGGAGGTGAAGAGGGAACTCACTAATGAAGTAGCTTGCATAATCTTTCTTTATTTGTATTTTCCTTCTTTCAAACCATTAGTTCTGTACTTTCTCCACTCTGGTGCACAGTAATACCTGCCAAGGGGAGACTGAGGAGGTGGATAATCAGACTACTAAGGACCCTTATTAAACTAACAGATTAAAACACTGAAATTCATTTGGGCTCCAGCCAGCTGAATTGCAAAAAGCTTCTAGACAGAATAGTTGGACACTAAGGGTCTAATCCAAAACTCATTAAAACCAATAGAAAGATTCTCATTGACTTTCATGTGATTTGCATCGGGTCCCACGTTTGGTTTTCTCCTTCCTTGGTAAACAGATGTTTGAACATTTCCTATCCTTAATAGGTTCCTTTTTGATTAATTATTATATAGCTTACAGGGATTTCTGGCTTGTCTATTTTGGAGCTATTTAAAAAAAGACGCTTGAAGGATCAGAATAAACCTTTGTATGCAGTTACCATAATAAAGCTTCTCCATTTTAGATAGTAGGCCAAAATGGGGCCTCAATCCAGCTCCCTTTGTGAGCACACTGTGTTGAGCGTGCAACCACTTGGATGGCCAGTTTTTGCTCATTATCATTTATGGTTAATTGGTATGTGATCAGTGTTTCCTACATGCACTCAGAAAATAGTGCAAATGCCCAAAGTCTAGAGTTTTGACCATTTGCCCTCTAGACTCTCTTTTAGAACAGACTTTGCAACTGAACAGTACAGACCTTTGGAAATACAATCCTAGCAAAAAAATGATATTTGCCAAGCCAAAGACCTACTACAAACAAATTGGACTAAATTAATCTCTGCAATGAATTTGGCCCATTCATTCTCTTTTTGGCACATATGCCTTTGTAAAAGTCATGGAATCCAATTCTGCCCTTATTTACATCACCTGGAACTCCACAGAAACCAATGGGACTGCATTGGATTTCAGTCAATGCAAAAGCTGGTCCATTGTCAACTCCAAAATTAATACAATGGGCTGATTAACCACTAATTTTACTGAGAGCAATAATGGCTATATCTATATATCTATATATCTATTGGAAGAATATATTGAACAAAATTTTATTTTCATTGGAAAGGTCACATGACTTTCCATTTGGCCTTTAGGATAGCATAAGAACTTGTTGGAAGCCTGCCAGTTCTAGGAGTGTGATGAATTAGATGCCATTTTGCACACAAATAGATACAGTAAGTGAGGAATTTTGGTGCTCTGAAGTGTCTGCAAATCTAGCTGGTAATTGACTCAATTAATCTCTGGTCCTGTTTCCCACAAAATTATGTGCTTTGAACATGGAAAGACTGGCAGTGTCGTGGATGATTAGAGAATATTGCTATAGTGAGCCTTACAAAAGTATGAATAGTTAAATGACCATTAATCTTCTGGAAAAAAAGAGCTGTGCTCTCCACTTGCAGTCAGAAAAAAAGAATTTTGGCATCAATGAAGAAATTTAAAGAACTGTTAAAAATGTGATTAAATACATTGATGGTTATTATAATGATTAACCATCTATGGAATATGCAATAAGTCCGTCACTAAAAACAACTTTTATACCTTTTGCAAGCCATGAATTCTTCAGAAATTTGCTTTCTGGCAGCTTAAATGGTGCCTGAACCTTTTCTGAAGATTTTCTATTCCATATGAGTTGTGTTAATGGCCCACTCTGGCTCAACACAATAGTCCAGTTGACACAAAAATAAAAATAGGTGCAGTATAAAGAACACCTACCACACATTTAAATATATAACAGTATATAATGAATGTGGATAATGTATGATTGCTTGGAAAGGAGCTACGAACTAAGGTCAGGGTGGCGATTTTTATGTTTTCTCTGTACACAGACAAGTTCTGGAACATTATTTACCAACGGCGATATGGAGGACACAGAAAGGAAAATACTGTAGGAAGGCAAAGGACAGTTAAGGGTAATTGTAATAGGATTTCTATATATAGCAAGGATGTGAAGCTACTCTTAGCACTTACTCATTCTTTCCTTGCACAGGTTGACAAACCATCTGATGTTTCTTCAAGAGCATTTTAGAACTGAACCATTTTCAGGCTTTATAACATTGTCACTTAATCGAATGTCGTACATTAGATCCTAGTCCATTAAAATAAACACAGATATGACTGTCAATAAAAACAAGTTTGATAATTAGAGCCTTTAAAGTGGATAGGCAAAGCAGTTCACCGTATAGATTATTTTTCAATTACACAGAAACTGAAAATAGGCTTATTTATGTATTTATTTTTAGATGTATAAAATGTGTCCTTCCACAAAGCTTATCTAGGTCATGCCCAGATGACTGACTATTAGTAATAATGAATGCCTTGGGATAGATTATGATTTAGGGCAGCTTGTGATACTTTTGCTGTGCAATGGCTATGGTTCAGATTATTTTTTGTCATTTGTACAGCACTGTAGGTGTATATGGTGTTTTACATGACTAAAATCACAACCCCCTGACCTGAGGAGACTACAGTTGTAAGTAGACAAAGCACATCAAAGGATAACAATAAGCAAAGAAAGGAGAGAAAATGTGGGAGGAGAAGAGTTAAAAGAGTGTGAAAGCATGGCATATTCCTCTGGTTATTCATTTCACAAAACAAAAAAAGTGTGTGTTTAGCACAAAATGTTAATATGCTAGGGTTTGTGGATAGGGTGCAGAGTGAGGCTCACCAGTAAAAGGTGAGGCTTCAGAAGGGTTTTGAAGGAGGAGTGTGAAGTTTCATGGCGCACTTTATCAATGAGAATGCCTTGAATTAGTATCTGGTTGTCTGAATTAGTATCATTACCCCAGTAGTGTATAGTTAATAGATTGTTTACAGAGTATAGTCCACACTGCAAGTGAGCAACCAAAGCCTCTCTCTTTCAGGTATTAGTAAGGCCTCTGTCCCTTGGCATCTAAGGGCCTGATCCTTGAAGTCAGTGGAAAGATTCCCATTAATTTAGATTCCTACAGGTAAAATCCTGGTCCCACTGGTCAGTGGGAATTTTTTCAGTGGAGTCAGGATTTCACCCATTGACTTCAAGGGGAAATGGATTGTACATTGCTTCTGTGTGAGGTTAAAAAAGTAACTGAGCAGGCTGGCAGATAAATTTATTCCCCAACTGTGCACATAGCAGGTCTGGAGGAAAAGAAATCTGAATCCATCTAACTAATGCTTGCTTTTAACTCACAAGGATTGTACAGGCTGTGCTTGTCTACGCTGTTAGTTTGTTTGTTTTTGTTTTTATACTCAGTATAGTATCTTTCAACATTCTTCACCTGTACTTTTAACTCATAAACCTAATGGTACATGGCAGATACATTCAGTACGCTTTGAATGGCATAGACGAATGTCTTTTGTCAGTTGTTATACAGCAAGTGTGTCAGACAAAATGCTGCTTCTGGAGTGAGTACTAATATGCTACCACAGTTTTTCATCTCCTGTGTTGACATCTCTGTGGCTAGTTAACTTGAGTTTACACAGACTTGCATGTGAAAGTGGGGTTTATATTAAATGCAGCCACACACAGTTCTCTTTGCCCAAAGTTGCCACTGTGAGAGGAATGAGTGCAGTGCATGGACAGTGCCCATATCCAGAGAGCTATAATTAGGCAAATAACTGAATAGCATAAAACCAAATTCCAAATAACGTTTCTGTAAGCAAAAGGAAGGGACATAGCTGTCAGACCATTAAAGATTACTCTAATAGTAATACATTGTTTGTAAGACATTGAAAGACCTATGTGCTTATTGGAACAAAGAAGAGCTATTTGATGAGCTATATAAAAAGGAAAAGCAAAAGTTTTCATTTATTTTATTTAATAATTCTAATTATTTTCAAAGCTCGTTAAATGGAGATGGAAAGGCATTACACAGAAAACCAGAACTCTGATGGTGGACCCTGTCATCTTAAACATAAACTTTTTGTTGTTCAGTTTAATTCTTTGAATGAGGCCGAAAGCTCAGACTGTGTAAATCACCATAGCTTTATTGACTTCCAAGGAGCTGTGCGGATTGATACCAGCTGTGGATCTGGACCATATTAACTATAGAAATGGACATTTATGTATTTCTCATTTCATGAGGGGTTGAGATAATATGTTAATGGTCCTGTTTTTCAGAGGTGTTGAGCACTTGCTGCTCCCATTGAGCTCAGCTGGAATTATGAATGCGCAGAACTTCTGAAGAGAGAGCCTTATTTGTTTACTGTTCATTACAACATATTACTCTGGCTTTACATTTTCATCAGCCAACCATAAGCTTCTCATTTAATCTTACAAACAAATTAGCTACTAGGAACTAAATGCTACATTCGATTACACCCAGAGCCACAGCACCGAAGTCCCTGGTGTAACTGAGAGTAGAGTATGGTTCTGGGTGTCTAATATAATGTTCTTATCGAGTTGTGTTCAACAGTTTGATATTAAGTTTCAGAAAGGTTGTTTCTAAATATGTATTCCTTGGATTAATTTTAACTCTGTGCCTCAGATAAATATCAGAATGTCCTCCAGAGTACTGAGAATGCGTTCTGATGAATTTTAGACTATTTTCCACTTTTCTCAGAAGAGAGGAAAATAATATAAAATTCACCAGAACATATATATCTATATCTATATATCCCTCCAGCAGCTCCCAGAGCCCTGGATTCCTTAAAAATCATCCCTTGAAAAAATACACTATTCCTTTTCCAACTTTACCTTCCCCCAAGGACTGATCTGTACAGCTTTTAGCCTCATGACATAGTTATCTTGACACAACTGAGAGGCGACATTAGGGGATGGAGTTGTCAGGCAGCTTACTGCCATTGAGAAAGGCAGCCACCAGGGACTGGGATAGGGTCTTCTAAGCATCCAGGAAAGCATAACTACTGCTCTATCTGGTGCAACTAATGCTGAGAAACTCTCCTATCTACTTAGTCTCTTTAGCCCCCATCACTTTAGTTCCTTAGCATGTCCCAAGTGCTTAGCAGTAACAAGTTCTTTCCTCCTGCCCAGGCTGAATGAGAAGCAACTTGCTTAGTTTATAGGGTATGGCGGGTTGCTTGTATAAAGAATTTACTGAGGGAGCTGCATGTCAGAGTAATGAGTTTTGTGTGTAGTTCTGAACGTGGTGAGGCCAGTGGCCACTCTTACTACTTGCAGGACTGAGTGCCAGCTAGGCCCAGTTTCCACACTTATGGTTCTGATGGGATGCAGCTGAAGTTGCAGAAAGAGAATTGGGTAGTTCAGGCCAATCCAGGATCTCGGGAACTAGGGTAAGGCAGTACCCCATGCCTTGTAGTAATAATAGCGACTTAATGCATGGCTTCCATCATATGCAGGGTTTATGGTTCAATGGCTTTCAGCACCCCCGCAATAAAAATTGTTCCAGCACTTCTGAGCCAATCCTGCGGAGGGCTTTGAATTTTGAACAGACTTGAAACTGATCTCTGTTCAGTTGAGAGCCAGTGCAGGGAGCACATCACCACGCCAAATTGCTCATGGTGACTTGTCTTGCTCCCCCTACTGTTCCCTTCCATCTCCATTCCCCTTATATCTGGGACATAGTGCCTTCCTCAAACCAGGACCTGCTGCTTTCTTTCCCGTTTCACTGGGAATGTGCTGCCCCTCTGTCCCCTCCCCCCAGTCCTCTTGCCTCTTCCTCTATGATCCACTGGAACCCACTGTCTCTTCTCCCTCAGTTCCACTGCTACTCCTCCTTGTTCCAGCAGGGACTGTTTTTTGTCCCTGCCCTCTATCCCCCTCTTTCTGCTCTCTGCTCCCCTCTCCTACATTTTTGGCTACTACTCCTCTTGCTTGTTTTGCCCTTGCCACTTTACCTGGCATATCGGGATAGCTGAAAGGCTCTTCTCCAGCTCCCCACACAAGCCAGCTGCTTCACCAGTGAGTTTATTACCGGTATGCTGTTATGCATATGCACACAGCATACCTGCCAAGAGTCAGGGGACACTGGCTGGGACATCATCTCCACACAGTGAGGTTTCAAATGAGGACTGTCCAACCCAATTCAGGACCTTGACCAGATAGGTAAAATTTGTATATTTTTCAAAAATTCTCTTAACTTGTTTGAGCTTGAAATTTGATGGAACTCTCAAGCTAAAACTTTTCTGTCAGACAGCAGAATACCACAAAAACAGGCTCTGCTGATAATATGTAAGGAAGTATGTGTTCATATGTTTGGGTAACGAGAACAACACTACTCTCCTACAAGCCCAAAAGTATCTATTTACTGTCTGACTTCCTGTGCTATTATCCCCAATATGATATCAGTTCTGCCAGGGGCATGATTTTGATTTCACATTAATGCAGATCAGAAGTAACTCCCTTGAAGTCAGTACAGTTACACTTCAAACTGGTGTGCAAGGGGACATGGGCCTACCGGGAGATGTGTTAGTGTAAGTGGTTGACTGCACAATTTGGTTGAGAAAGTCCAGAGTCAGGACGGACTGAGAATCAGAGTCAGACATATATTCAGAATAGATACGGTTGATTTGAGGGGATTTCTCAGATTTGTTTGCTTGTAAAGTATGGCTTACAGTCTTAAAGAGATGCATGTATAAACTGACAAACAGATTCACATTTCGCAAAGGTAAATGTATTTGTATTTTAATCCCAGATTGTTTCACTGAGATTTTACTGAGCAAGGGTCTTTATTTTTAAAACAATATTTGGCCCATACATCTTCCTACTGTGATGGCAAAGTAAATCTACAAATGTAAGATGGAGAAAGGGGTTTTCTTTTTAGTTTTTAAAGAAAATGTAGTGCTTTAGAAAGGTGCTGGATTGATGGCCCCCAGAGTGCTCTATTTATCCACACAACAGGTATAGCGTTGGCAAGCTGCCCTGCACTGCAGCTTTTTGTGTGTGTGTGTTCTCAGAAAGAACAGTCACACAAATTACTTGCATCAATAATAATTATTTAAGACACAAGGTCAAAAAAGTTCCATAATTTGTCTCATGATTAATGTTCTATTCCAATAACCCTATATCTACCATTTCAAGTGATTAATGACATTGGTTCTCTTCTTTTGGTAAATGAATAGCTCTGAAGAAGAATGACAGCTGCACACTGTTAATATGTGAAAAACTACTTTCTTAATGGCTCAAAAAATTAAAACATTATATGCTTCAGTCAAATTGCAAACCAGCTCACTTGTAAGTACATATAAAGTTGTCCTTAGAAAATGGCATTGTCCACCACTTCAAAGTTGTTGTTAGTTTATTTTTTTCTAAAACAAAGCTGATAAAAAGGGACCATTTGTTTCACTGTAATCATGTGGTGTTTCAGCCCTGCTCAAACAGAGTATACACATACTGTATAAAATCCAAACCTTTCCTGGGGGTTGGCTTTGCACATAACCCAAATAGCAATTGCAAAACATGAACGTCAGCCTCTATTTTCTCCTCTAGTATGGCTGTTCCTAGTGTTTTTTTTCTTGCAGGACCTCCTGGGTCCCAGACCTTACTTTCCTCTACCCTTCAACAAGAGGCAATCCATTGCTGCTAATATTCTGTTTGAAGTTAAGATGTACCTGCCACTATGACTCATTAGTAATTACTCTGCATCTTTATATAGGGTTCTAGCACTTGGCATGAGGAATAATTCAGAGGAGCATTGCATTTCTATGCAGGGTCCTACAACCTGCCACTCTGTTATATACCTTCCTTCTCCAGAGTAAACTCTCTGGACCAGCCAACTGAGCACAATTCCCAGAGTTCCCTGCTGATGTCAGAAGATGCAGTTTTGCAGACTTGATAGGTTTGGATAATTGAGATGATTTTCCAATAGCTACCCAGACTTCTGGGTAGTCCTCTCAATGGGGCCTCCAAATCTTTTGAAGTTTGCCCATTATAAATTTAAATTATTTCCTTCCTAATGTCTCAAGAAAAACTATTGAAATATAACCAGGCATGACTTTATGTCAAAGTCACACAGCTAGTTGAATTTTTGAAATTAGAGGAACTCTCCCTTGTTTAGATACACATGATCTCAGAAGAAAAGTTTGTGATATATGTAATGGCAAAGTTGGTTTTTTGTTTTTTTTAGTTGCTTGCTGTAATATACACTTGCATCTCTCAGCTTTACAATATATACAGTGGACTAAAAATGACAACCATAAGAATATTAATATTGTTACTAATCAGCTTAATAGTAGACCAAGGAAAAACAATGTAATAGTCTATGAAAACTCTGGACATTGAATACTTTCTGAATAGGTTTCTCTCCACAATAACAGAGAAATTCATTCTGATTTTCATTTTGGCCTTTCTCAATTCAGGGAGATCTTCTCAGCATTTTTTATCTGTTCTAGTAAACCTTTTCCTGACATATTGCAGTTTGAATGTACAATCTATATTACCACTTTGACAAAGACAGAAAATTGTTCTTTAGATGCAATTTATAATTATGGCATTTTAGCTGTGCCTTTTCGCTTCCTGTAGTAAAATCAATTCCTGCCACATCTGGCAAGTCAGTATGTGTGACATTTGGTATTTTATGGTAACAAGATGCTGTGCTACAAGGAACATAAAACTACTTTCCAAAATGGGCATCTTGTGACTCTGTAATAAGAATATAAAAATCTTGGCAGGTGCTTTCATTGTGCTATCATATGTGTTTAGGATCCAATTCTGCTACCTTTACCCACATTTACTCCAGGAGTTTTGAAAGGTATTATTCAGCATAGGCAAGAGTGGCAGACTTATGTCCTTAAAGTGCTGTTGTACTCAGAAGTGTAAATCTGTAAAGCAAACAAAAAAAATAGCATTTGGGATTCCAGGTTTGTTTCTCAGTGACTGCATATCCAAATTTTCTCTGCTTGGAAGTAAAAACATGGCTTTTCTAACAATCAGCCCCGAGGACTTAACCTGAGACTTGGATGTCATGCTCTATTGTTTCTGGTCCTTCCATCACCAATAGTAAAGATTCTGTAATTGGAACTTCATTGACAAAAATGTTGATGATGTTTGAAGCCGCACAGAATCCAGGTCACTTTTCCACACTGGCTCTACTGTAGACACACTTCTTGCTCAAACACTGTACTGCAAAATTTATGCTCTGGCAAAAAGAAAAAAATTCTAAAATCCTAGTTTCAAATCACAATGGCCAACTTTGTTTTCTGTTTTTATCTGGGAAGGATGTGAGAATAGAATAGATGACACCTAGTCAAGAAAGTGCAATATGTCCCACACAGCCTCCCTGAGTTTAATATGAGAATTCATTCATTTGGAAGATGCATTATAATCGTGTCTATATCATCCAAAACCAAAGGGAACTTCACTGTAAAAGCAAGCTGAAGTTACCACACTTGTTTAATTCATCTTTATTTTCTTTATATACCATATGAAACTAAATACATAAAATGTCAGGAAATATAATAAGCAGTAAGATGAATTAATCCATAAGACTGTCAATGACCTACAATGTGTAGCAGTGTAATACATAATACATATCTGTGAATTAGACTATGGAGATCAATTTACAGATGTAGAAATTAATCAAAAGAAACCAACAAGCCAAAATGTGCTTTTCCCCCTTAAGTAATGACATAATTAAGGCCAAAACATTGCAGAGACAGATCACTGCATAACAACCATTCTGAATTGGGAAGAACCAACGATCTCTAGTTACCCTCCCACCCCCATTAAAAGGATCCATAGAGCAGCAATGCTTATTAATCCTTCTGTGGAATATAGATTCCCTTCCTGGAGCTCAAATTTGATACTAGAAGCCTTAACAAAACAATGATTGAAGCCACTACGTGCTTTTTTAGCCTACTTTCTGTCTCTCAAAGTGGCTTTGTTAGTAGCAATTGCCTCAGCTAGGAGGGTATCAGAACTTGGAGCATCTGTGTTTTTCTCACAAAAATAAAGTGATTATTCAAACGTACCCACTGCTTATTTAATAAATAAATAGTTTTCCATAGTTCACAAGACGTGGCATTGCCTTCTCTCTGTCCTAATCCTAAAGCATCCCGAGGAGACTGAAAAGCATAAACTGGCACTTAAAATCTGTCATACGTGCACAGAGCCCTATCAGAGATCCATGATACTTTTCATGTTGTATAAAAGTACAGAATAAAAGGAAAGAAATGCCTCAAAAACCTCCATTGCATGATGGATTAAAGAATGTATTTCTGAAACCTATAGAGCGTCTGGAGAAATCAACCAGATAACGTGACACCCCACTCTCTGAGGGACTCAGCATCCTCTTGGGTTAAAAGGTCTTGCACTCCATAAGAAGAAATGTGCAAGGCCTCTGCTTGGTCATCCATGCACATGTACAAAGCAGTACAGAGTTGGTGTCCTTTCTTCCTCAGATGCAGTCTTTGGGAGAAGAGTATTTATGAATGTGCTATGCGAGTACTGCTTTGCACTTCCCACTGCACAGCCTGTCAGGCATGGAAGACTGTGAGAAAGGAATATTTCCTTCTCACCTGTGAATGCTCTTTCTAATACCCTCCCTGTCCAACAGTCTGACCCTACCCAAGGAGGATTCATTTATCTCAGAATTTAAAGTTGTTGGTTCTCTCCTCTGTTTCTCAGATTAGAAAGGAAAATACATGTGCATCCAGGAAAATGCTCTGTTCGAGAATCTTAAGTTCGGTGACCTATCTTAGCTATGTTCTTGGAGAATTTTTCAGCATTGGAAGCTGTCATTCTGGTGTTCACCACCAGCAGGGTGGTCATAGCCTCAGGCTGGCTGATAATCTTTGGTCTGAAAACTGAATTTCCTTTACCAAATTTTTCTCTTTTTTCATTACAAAAAACCTCCCAAAAAACAGCCAACTAAAAAAATGGGGGAGCAATTTTTTTCTGGCATTCAAAAATTGTCCTGGAAAATGCTTACCATTTTCCAATCAGCTCTAATTTTCAATATTTCTGACACATAGTGAATGTTGAGGAATTTGGAAAGACACATGGGTCTGATTCTCCATTCTGCTACATCAGTTTTATGCTGAAAACTAACAGAGTTGCACCAATATGAAACTGGTGTAGCATAGTGGATCTTTTTTTCCTTTTGTGAATATGACAGTGGCATGCAACAGTAGATTTATTCTCTTCTTATGCAACCAGCATAGCTTCCTAGTGATGGTGCTTCAATTTACTAAATTAGAGACCTGAGTTTGATTCCCCAGTACAAGTCTTATTCTAAAGCCATTCTGCATAACCAAAATAAGAGCTGTACCAACAGTTCTGGAAGGAGTCTCACCTAGTCTTCCTTACCCATAAAGATGAAATGAGACCAGCTTGGAAAGGGATGAACGAAATGAGGGGATCCTGGGGTTATGAGAAATACAATGGACGAACCAGGAAAAAAATGGTTCCCAAATGTGCATTTCATTGGATCTAAGAAACCTGGTATGTTAATAAAATTAGCTTAAAATTTTTATTGAAATTTAACAACCCTGCGATATAGTTTATATGTATTTATTCTATAAGCTCTCATTTTAAATCTTCAGAGTCAATGGGTATTCAACATGAAATAGATGTCTTTTCATTCTTACTATGTTGAGATGTTATTTACTTTTTCTTGCAGCTCTTTTGCACTTGGACGCTTTTCGAAGTCAGTGGGGGCTGAGTACATGGAAGGATAACAAGACCGAGTCCTAACAGCAGATGCTGTTAACCATTGTATGAAAGAGAGGCTTGAGAAAAGACTGTTCTGGGCGACTGATTGCACAGGGACCATATAAAAAAACTTTATTTTCCAGTAGAGTAATTTCATCCCAGACTAACCCTATTTGACTATTAATTGTATATTTTTAATTACTTTAAAAAGCACTAGCAATCCAAATTAAGCTCCAGGAATTTAATGTTGTCTCAGACTCCCAGAGCTGACATAATTAATTAAATCTTCCAAACCAATTCACTTTGTTACGTTTGGCACATCTGCAATTTTTTGTATAATAAAACATTGCATAAAGATTTAGTAAATTTATTTAGAACATGCCAGCAATGCAGCCCAAAACTCTAAATGCTACTAAATTAAGACCCTGATCTCCCAGTACTAGAGACCCGTACTGTGGATCTTTAACAGGACAATATATATACTGACAGCTGGTGTATTTGGAGCAGAAGTGAAGATAAGCTTCCCTTGGCCCTCCCTTCCCACCTCTTCCAAAAAGAAGGGGGGGGAAAAGCCATTCTGAGTTTTGTGATTTTAGAAGTAATTTCATATAGGAAGGATAAGTATGAAGAATGCAGAAAGAACTCATCCCACTGATTAGAACTGAAATGAGTTAGAAATGTATTTTCACCATCTGCTGCTCTCATGAAATCTGGGGATTTACAAATTGCAGTTTTGTAGAAAACTAAATCTGAGATTTGGTGACTGCTGCAAAATCTGTAACCTCGGGGCAATGTTCTGATATTTTAGACATCCATATCAGACATCCTAGATTAAGTTAAGTATCTTCTGTGGGCCATGTGGGGTGATTTGTCTGAATGGTTAAGTTTTACGGTGCACAACCATAAAGAGTAAAATGGCCACATTCTGCACTCATGTACAGTGATATACACATGGGGTAATACCTAACTAACAGAGAGCAGAATTTGGCCAAAAGCATATAATAGGGGAAGTCGATACAAATGGCATAGGTGACCTGATGCAGCTACAGTTGATTTAGCAGATACTTGCTCTGACTAAGTACTGAACCATTGCCACAGCACAATGTAAGCATGCAGTTACAAGCAGATGGCACCTAAAATTAAGCTGCATCTTTAAGAGGCCTGCAGCAAATTACTTCCAGAGTTTCTTCGTTTGTCTGTTATGAAGAGTGACATTTTGTATTCAACTGTCTGTGGTTACCCCAAGATCTGCTGAGAGAAATGGCCATCTGTGCTGACTCCCCCTGCCTCTGCATTGTTACCAGGCCCCATTAGCCTCCTGGTGGCTCCAGGACTGCCCAGTTTGGATAGAACCAAAGTTTCAGGGACTTCCTTACCAGCCACTGCTTCCAAAACCCCTTCTCAAAAGGTGTTTCACAATATAAAAGGGGAGCTATCACAAGTTAAAAAAACAGGGCCAGCATTAACTTGCATCTGCTTGGTCTTTGGGTATGATCATGGAACAAAGCTGCACAAAGGATATACCCATCCTGGTTTCAAATACGGACCAGCAAAATACCCATGAGGACCCAGGGAAAGCATAGGAAGCATGCATGGAGCTGGGACGTCCCCTTTCCACACCTCCCTGACCAAATTGACTGGACTGTGCTACCCTCCACTTGTGGAAGCTCAAAGTAACGCTAGACTCATGAATCTCTCTTGGGCAGATGCTAGGCACATAATGCTTCCTGCTTGCCAATTGTTCTGAACTGCATAGTGGTTTTATGATGTGCAGATAAGACTAAGGAAGACCACTAAACTCACTTTCACTCATGACCTCAGGATCTTTTTTCTTAAGTTCTTTTAAAAGCCCCCTTTTTTTAAACGGAGATAATTAACATGAGAAAGAGGAGCCCCTGCTTACGTGTATTACTTCTGAGGTCAAACTGTCCATCAAATCAGTATCTCTCAGGGTATGGAGTTGGCTTTCCTCTTCCTACACAATCTCTGTTCATATGACCAATTTCTCCTACAGTACAGCTACTTGTATTCCCATTCCTGCTTCCGGGTAAAGTTAGCTTTAATAGTTGTGGTGTTATTATACAAATAAGATGGTTTCTTATTGTTTCAATAAGAAACTAGGTCTGACCTACCATAGACCATGAAGAGGCAGTGTATTTGATGGAGTATAATGCAGCTTCTTTAGTTTTGGAAATATTCCAGAGAGAAATATAGCACAGGAAATCCCTCTTAAGTGCCCATTAATGTTTAATAAACTGTATTCTAATGCCATATATCAACCAGGCAAGTTTTATTTGCATCTGTTCTCTCTGTTTGGCATTTGACTGGCTTTATTTAAAGTGGGATATAGTTCAATACCAGTATTCTTGTTCACTAAACAGCACTATAAATAACCATGCATGCAAAGCAATAGGTAACATTTTCAGTGGTAATGTAGGCTTTCCTGTACAGATTTAACCTACTGGTCCAACACATCATTGGCTGCTCTCAGACGTTTTGAACACAGCATTCTGCAGATCAGCTGTAAGTACCATCAATAAGGCATTTATATTGAAATAATTCTGAAATTTCTGTCCTGATTGCATTCTGATCACTAAAAATCACTAAAAGGGTGTGGGTGTAGGTATGGGTATGGGTGTGTGCGTGTGTGAGTTTCTTGTTATACACTGTATCTTAATATAAATTTCTCGATAGCTACAAAGACATCAATGGGAACTAAAAAGCTCAGACAGATGCAGTCAAGATATGGTCCACTGACAACAACTAATAATGTCAGTCTTCTGAGCTGGCTGATGTGGGTGTTAGGGGGAGAGGAAAAAGATAATTTTCTGTTGTTAATATTATTTTCTAAAAATGGACCACGTAGAGACTCTTTTTTCCATGGAATTTGCATAAAATAGCTGCAAAAACTATTCAGTTTTGCCAGAGCTGCTCCAAACAGAGATATTGCCAGGGCAGAGGGCAAGAAGCTAGAGATGTGCCAAAACCTTACAAATTACTCTAAACCACATCATCACAATTGATACAGTGGCGACCAGATCCAAACACATTGTGCTTTGGTGTTTAGCCCCCTCAAGTATTTCTTTTGTCCTTGGAGAAGATCTTTATTTCATTTTGTGGGAGGGGTAGGAGGAGGAATGGCTATCACAGTTGGTTTTGAGCCTGATTCTAATTTAAATTAAGGTCCTTCTCTCTACACCATGCTGATTATTGCAAAGGGGCCTTAAAGTAGGTGTAAATATAATTTATAAAGCCTAAATTACCACTGAAAGTAGTAAATCAGGCTGCCACAACAGTGTAAAGTGGACTTAGTGTAACTGAAAATCAGGCACTTAATCTTTAAGCCGCTTAGAAGTCATGAAATTCTGAACTATAGAAACATTCCTACAAGGTGTACTCTACAAACACTCTATAGAGCAGTTAAGTTTGACCACTAGCTAGGTAACTAAACTTGGTAATCCTCCTTTTCCCATTCTCTTCACTACTATGTTTATTGCAATCCCATTCTGTGTCATGTCTAATCTGGATTCTTAAATCCTCAGGGCAGAAGTCTGTCATTTTATTTGTCTATAAATGATGCCGTGCAAATAATAACAAATAATTGAACTGGTAAGACAAATGTATTGTGTAATGCCATAGAGTCACACCATACAAAGGAGGACTTTTTAAGAGTGATATCACAGCCAAGGTAAATACTAACTGGCCCAAGAGACATCACTTCCAGTACCTTCTATAAATTATTAGTAACAGTATCTACCTAGGTATTTGGATTGCCCCCAGCACAGTTCTGAGTGCCTGCTGGTCAGGATAATAACAATGCTTCAGTCATGTCAAAAAAGATATATTGGAATTGGAAAAGGTTCAGAAAAGGACAACAAAAAGTATTAGGAAAACGGCTTCCATATGAGGAGAGATTAATAAAACTGGGACTTTTCAGCTTGGAAAAGAGATAACTAAGGGGGGGATATGATAGAGGTCTATAAAATCATGACTGGTGTGGAGAAAGTAAATAAGGAAGTGTTATTTACTCCTTCTCATAACACAAGAACTAGGGGTCACCAAATGAAATTAATACGCAGTAGGTTTAAAACAAATAAAAGGAAGTATTTCTTCACACAGTCAACCTGTGGACCTCTTTGCTAGAGGATGTTGTGAAGGCCAAGATTATAACAGGGTTCAAAAAAGAACTAAAGTTCATGGAGAATAGGTCCATAAATGGCTATTAGCCAGGATGGGCAGGGATGGTATCCCTAGCTTCTGTTTGTGAGAAGCTGGGATTGGGTGACAGGGAAAGGATCACTTGATGATTACCTGTTCTGTTCATCCCCTCTCAGGCACATGGCATTGGCCACTGTCAGAAGACAGGATGCTGGGCTAGATGGACCTTTGGTCTGACCCAGTATGGCCGTTCTTTATGTTCATGCCTTCTGTTCATGACTCTTCAAGGACATTACCAAACTTAATTTAGCCCCCAACACCACCTGTGTATTTGGAAACTATTATTATCCCAATTTTACAGGTGAGGAAGCTGAGACACTCTGGGGATATTCCCCGGATAACTATGAGCTTATTGGCATCAGTGGGAGCTACAGGTTTTTGGCGCCTCTGAAAATCAGACCACTTTTATTTGGGAGGCCAAATATGCACTTGGATGCCTAATTTAAGGCATCTGGTTTTGAAAATGTTGGCCTAGCTGCCAGTTTTGATAACTCACAGATTATTGATGCTTGAGTGATTTGTGATATCTTCACAACCATGAGATGCTTTTGCAGCTTTATTCACAAGGTTTCTGTAGTTTCTGATATATTTAATGAATCACAAAAAAATGTGGACAAGAAAAAACTTCTCTGTATATTCATATATGAGATGTCTGTGTTCCCTCTTGCACATTAGCTTTTTCTTTTCCCCCCTGAAATTTCTACTGCTAAAGATTCACTTTTACAAGAAAAACAAATTATGGCTATTAGGGGACAGGTGCTTAGCTGTTATAAATTAGTGTAGTCCCACTGTCTTCAGTAGAGTCATACTGATTTAAAACAGCTAAGGATCTGATCTGGCAACTCTGCCAATTCAATTTCAAAAGCTTTTTTGGAACAGCTGAATGCTAAGTGATGGGAATGTGACAGCAAAGGTGACTCATCTAATCAAAATTTGATGTATATCTTGATACATTAATCCATTTGTATACTGTAGTCTTATTCGGTTAAAAATGCATATTTAACTGAGATGACATTACGGCTGTGAAATAAATCTTTGTTTCAGCTACTTAGACAGTTACAATATTGTTTGCCAGCACAAGGCACATTGATTCCTGCTGAGTTGTCATACATGATTTAATAGGTCTTTTCCACCTCTAATTTCTATGCTCCAGTGATTCTAAATAACTTGAAATTTACCATGTGTAGCAGGAATCAATAACAATAGGTAGTGTACAGAGACAAAACAGAAGGAACGACTTCAGGCCCAGTTTTTAGATTTCGTTTAGAACACACCAGTTTGGTGTAGGATTTGGATTTACTCTACTATCCTTAACTTGCGCTTTATAGACCCAATCCAAAGCCTGCTCATGTTAATGAGACTCTTCCTAGTGACTTCAGTGAGTACTGAATCAGGGGCTGTGTGCGTAGAATGTTTATGTAAAGATGTACTGTAAATGCATTCACACAGGCAGAGTTACAAACATTCCACAGTTTAATCCCTTAGTTCTGGTGGATCAAAGGTCATAGTGCTTAAGTGCTATATCCTAATCCCAACTCCCAGTACCAAGAGGTTAATATGATGCCACTCCTTCAGTTATTTTTCATAAGACTGACTCACATGTTAGGCCAGAATTGATGGATCCGTTTAGCAAATGGAAAGCCTGCTGGAAAAAATATACAACTCATTCTTAAACTAAATCTGATAAGCAAATAATGTAAATCATATAGCAGTTTCTAAAGGCATGAGAAATATTAAACCAAGAGGCAATTTTTACACACACTGACCAGAGAGTTAGAAAGTAAATGAATTAAATAAAAGTAAATAGCTTTTGCCTGGTTTGAAAAAAATGTATAAGAACAGCCATACTATGTCAGACCAATGGTCCATCTAGCTCAGTATCCTGTCTTCTAACAGTGGCCAATGCCAGGTGTTTCAGAGGGAATGAACAGAACAGGCAATCATTGAGTGATCCATCCCCTGTCATTCACTCCCACCTTCTGGCAATCAGAGGCTCTTGGGACACCCAGAGCATGTGGATACGTCTCTGACCATCTTGGCTAATAGTAATTGATGAACCTATCCTCCATGAAGTTATGTAGTTCTTTTTTGAACCCTGTTATAGTTTTGGCCTTCACAACATCCCCCAGCAACAAATTCCACAGGTTGACCGTGCACTGTGTGAAGTAGTACTTCCTTCTGTTTGTTTTAAACATGCTGCCTATTAATTTAATTGGGAGACCCTTGGTTCTTGTGTTATGTGAAGGAGTAAATAACACTTTTTTTCCACACCATTCATCATTTAATAGACCTCTATCAGAGCCCTTCTTAGTTGAAAAGCCATAGTCTTTTTAATCTCTCCTTGTATGGAAGCCGTTCTATACCCTTAATCATTTTTGTTGCTAATATATCTTTGTTGAGATGGGGGGACCAGAACTGCACGCAGTATTCAAGATGTTGGCATACCATGGATTTATATAGTGACATTATGATATTTTCTGTCTTATTAGCTATCCCTTTCCTAATGGTTCCTAACATGTTGTTAGCTTTTTTGATTGCTGGCGCTGCACTGGTCTCCAAGATCTCTTTCTTGAGTGGTAACAGCTAATTTAGACCCCGTAATTTTATATGTATAGTTGGGATTATGTTTTCCAGTGTGCATTACTTTGATTTATCAACACTGAATTCCATTTGAATTCCATCTGCCATTTTATTGCCTAGTCACCCAGTTTTGTGAGATATTTTTGTAACTGTATCAGCTGGGCCCTTCTTTTCCATTTCTGTGAAGAAGGAAAAGTAGCCCCTTACATTTCAGGTTTCATATTTGTTATACAGTTAGTCAACACCTGTACTACTAGTGCTACTTATGTTTAACACTATAGGTGAATTTTCATTTGCAACGCTTCATTTATGAGCGCCATTCACTGTATTTAAGGACCAAATGTGAAAGGAAGCAGTATAAAAATGGAAGTGCAGTACCCTGGCACCATTTTCCTATTTGGAACTATGCTTTCCACTGAGAAAGATTTGGAAACTGTGTTCACATTTTTTATGGTTTCTCTGGCCTGTAGGGGAATATTTTATCCAAATCATGCTGCTCTGAAACAAGCCTCCTGCTGGTAAAAATCCATAGAAGTTGCTTTTTGTCTTGTTGAATTATGTATGGTATGCATCCCCCAATTGATCCATTATAGATGCACAGCAATAGCTCATTGGTGCTATGTGTGTGCCTATCTCCCATGATTCAGACTCACTGTCAGATTCCAGCCACAACACGTACACGAGGAAATCTGTGTGTGGCAGGGCAGAAGATTTCTGCTCGAGTCTGGCTTTACCAAAGCACGCAGAGAAGCCACTCCTCAGGCCTTCTGTGATGGGAGTGTAAGAGGGGCATTCTGGGGAAAGCCAAAAGCCCAAGGGGCACAGTTTACGCTTTCATACACAAAAAGAGAAAGATGCTGTTACAGAAAATGATGCAACCTCCCTTTTCCTAGGAGACTCTCAAGGGGCCAGTGCAGTCTGCAGTGAGAGGCGTGCATAGTCAGGATATATATTGAGCCCCACCACCATTTAGAACTACTTCCTCAATCCCCAGCACAGTCCCTGAGTGAGGGTCAACTCATCTACCAAGTGTTGGAGGAGCAGACTAATGTAGGGAGGTGTAATTACATTTCCCTGAGTCAGTTTGGGTGAATCTAGTGCACTGTCTCTAAATAATCCTAATCTTTTGATGGCCTGTGTCAAATTAGAGTCGTCTTTAAAATTTACAATTGAGGCAGATACTACTGTCCTGGGTATTGTAGAAGCAATGATAAACCTTGACTAGCAATTGTTGAAAGAGCTTGAAGGTGAAAAGCATTTTCTCTCCTCCTGTAAACAGCAGGTCACATATCAGCCAGACAGAACCAAAACTGAGAAGGGTACTTCAGAGTTACTCTGATAATTTGACTCCTTAAACTCCATGTTGCATGAAGTTTTGCACCTTGATATGACAGCAAAGGCAGCATTGCTAATGAGTTGCTTTCAGATTAATGTTAACTCCCCTGTTACTAATGCCACATTTATGGCACCAAGGGCAACAAATCACTTACCTCCCACCTTTTATCCTTCAGATGTGCATGGGACAATTATAGAAGCATGCACTTCAATTATTATAAAGATAAATCATTTCACATCCAGAATCCAGCCACAGTACAATCGCCATGTTTCTTTTAATAGCAATGAAATAAATCAATGTCTATTGGCTTGCAGGTACAGTAAAAACAAGTATTCTCTGATAAATGTGTTCCTCATTACTTTTATGTACAGAGGATATATCGGGCATGAAGGACCTTTAATACAGCAGCAAAGTTACAGACTGCAGTAGCAATTATAAATAACTTGTCTTCTGAAATAGTGCCATCTCAGAGAAATCATAAAGAAGTCTATATTATCACATTATGGGCCAAATTTATTCTGGGTGTAACTCACTGATACTTGAACTATGCCAGGACTCCCCCTATATGTACGTGCTGTGTACATGCCTATCTTTGTGTGTGTGTGTGTGTGTGTGTGTGTGTGTGTGTGTGTGTGTGTGTGTGAGAGAGAGAGAGAGAGGATTAAAAGATACATGGATTTATCATCTTTCCTCCTACAGTAAATGTTAATTTTCATAAAGATTTTCATAACTTTGGTTAATATTTCTTAATGACTAATCAATAACACAGATTCTGACTAAAGGCTGTCTTCTCCAATGCTCAATCCCCTTGTAAAGATATTGGCAAATAGAGGACGCTATCATCCTTACTATCCTCATTTTTATGGGGGTGTGGTTTATTTAAAATACAGCATTTTGAATGTAGACGTAAGCTTTGTGTAATCTCTGGGTAGAGATAAGCAACATAAACACCCTCAAGGTTCCATTTGAAGGAACAACTTTGAGTGTTTGTCATAAGTTGCCAGATGCAGGCAGTTAAAAGAAATAGATATATTTTATAGTCAGGGCTGGCTCCAGGGCAGCCCTCCCGCGCGACTTCATTCTTCGGCAGCAATTCGGCAGCAGGTCCTTCCCTCTGAGAGGGACTGAGGGACCTGCCGCTGAATTGCTGCCGAAGACATGCTGCCCCTTTCATGCTGCGCTGGTGCCTGGAGCCAGCCCTGTTTATAGTCATCGTATACAGAACAGATTTCCTGAAGGCACAGTCTGAAGATAATATATTTATACCATTTTCGTGGATTCTTTGAAGAGGAATTTCATTGTACATAGTGTTAAGGGAAATAGTCGTATTAAGACTGTGTTCACCTGAAGAATTTATTTTCAGATTTGTTTCTTTTATGAAGGGTCTGTTGAATTGTAGACCTATTGATTCACAGCCACAGTCATGGAAACCTCTTGGGTCTCTCTGGCCTGGCAGTCAACTGTACAGTCAGGAAGATTCAGCAGACATTTTGGTCCCTGTAATCGGTTGGTCGGGGCTCGACCCTCCAGCGGACAGGAGGGGAGCCGCACCGACTCACTTCTGTTCGCCTGCTAGCCTTTAGGAGTCACGGGGAACGACGTTAGGTCGCCGGGCCCGCTGGTCCTGGGGCTAGGCAAAGAGCAGTACAAATAGGCCCAGGCCCTCTGGAGCAGGGGCTGGGCAAACAATAGTTCAAATAGGCCCAGGCCCTCTGGAGCAGGGGCTGGGCAAACAATAGTTCAGATAGGCCCAGGCCCTCTGGAGCAGGGGCTGGGCAAACAATAGTTCAGATAGGCCCAGGCCCTCTGGAGCAGGGGCTGGGCAAACAATAGCTCAGGGGGCGCAGATCCTCGCAGCAGGAGCTGAGCAGCCACAGGCAAGTGCAGGCTTCTAGGCCTCAGCGCTGAGGTGAGGGGGGAGACTGCCACCCGTGAGTGGGGTGGCAGGGGGGGACACAGGCCCACCCACTCCACTGTGTCCCAGCCCGGGGCCCTAGCAGCGGCGTGGATCCGCTGCAGTCAGTGGGGATCCTGGCCGCAACACACTGACATGGGCACATCAGTGCCCTCAGCCAGACAGGGGTCGGCTACCCCCGGGCTACACTCCATCTCCCCCTCAGGGCCTACCTCGTCCGTCGTAGCCGGTTCCGGCCAGTCTGTTTGCATCGGCTCCGGCGGAGGGCTTGGCGGCAGGTCCGGCAGCTCCTCCGGGAAGTTGGACCAGGGCTGTTCGGGCGGCTCCTCCGGGTAACAGCAAGGCCGAGGGGGCTCCTCGTCGTAGCGGGCGCTCGGCAAGCCTGGGGGCTCCTCCCAGTACCAGCTCCGGGGAGGTTCCGGTGGCTCCTCCTCGTAACGGGCACGGGGGAGCTCCGGCCAGGCAGGGCAGCTACCTGGGGCCGAGGAGGGCTCCCACCCTAGAGCTCCCGCAGGCACGTCTGCTCTCGGCGGTGGCTGCCTCCTGACTGAGCTTGGGCGCGCTCCTTTTCTACTTCCTGCCCCGCCCCTTGACTTCCGGGGGGCGGGGACTGGGGTTGGAAGTTCCGCCCACTGCGGTGTTGGCAGGGCAGCTCCCTCTGTTGGGCAGGAGGGGAGCCACACCGACTCACTACAGTCCCTTTCTTGCAGCCACGCAACACTGATTTCCCCCTTTGCAGTCAACTCCTCGTTGGTGGTGCTTTTGGGGAACAGTGCCTGGTAATAAGTCTTTTCAGGATTGAGCCTTAGATTTCCTGCTTATATCCCACATTGTGCCTGACCCTCACATAGCTGTGCAGTGTGGACGAGGGACCAAGGAGGCTTCCCTACCCTTGCATGGCTGGCACAGGGGCCATGAAGAATTGTGCTCCTCCGGGCATGGAGACTGCTGCCTCATTATTCCCCCAAGGGCACACAGCATTCTAAAAGGGGCAGTATGGGGCACAGAGTAAGTAGAATCATGGCTCTATTAGCCCCACTTGCCAGGAGCAGAGCAGGCTACCGTGTGCACTGTGTGGATAGAATATGTTGCACCCCATGAGGGACTTTAGTAGTGAGCACATGCATTGTTCTCTCTTGGGGAAGTTCTCCTGCTGAAGAAGTCCTGCCCCAACACAAGGCTGTGCCTAACTGGCACAATCAAGCACAAAAATCACTGAATAGGATTTTGTTCATGTGAGCTACACTGCAAGCTAGACAAATCTGCCCTTGAGTTCATCAGGCCCTAAAAGGTTTGTAATATACTTTAACTACTATGAGAGACATTTTCAAACTTTACCAATGTCTGAGGTTTCAGTCCAATGAGGACAGAATCTGGAGTGAAGCCCCCACAAACATTGATGCAGTTCAGAGTTTGAACTCAGATCCTGATCCAGATTTTGCACTTTGCCCTTCTCTTTACAGTGGGCTGAATTCAACATCCCAAATGTGAAGACCCTCCCACATAGGAGAACCAAAACTCCAGATCCAGATACTAATTTTGTGGCTCTTAAAACAAACAAGGGCAAAGATTACAAAATGGTCTTCTGTTGCATGATTCCTAGAAATATGGTAAAAACCTGACACAATTTTAAAACATTTCTGTAATTCAAGAAAAGGTCAATTTTACAAAGATTTTACAATACTGACATTTTTTCTTATTTCTTTGGGGAAACTGATGGGGAATATCCATGGATATATTAGAAATCATTGTGTCAGGTTTTGATTTTTTTTTCTAATTAGGTTTCAATATTTTGAGTCCTGAATCACTATTTTTTTAAAAATAAAAGCATAATTAGATACTAGAATCTAGATACTGATATGGAAATAATGCTACCATATATATTAATGCTTTTTCATATGCATAGGGAGGTAGAGCAAAATCTAGTAGAAAATAATTTTTCTACAGGATCTTAAAATTCTCCCATGGAATTCAATAAAAATTGAATATCCATGCTATGGAATTCTATAGATGTGGTTCAAAAAAACCTATTCAAGAGTTTTATCATTCTTTATTACAAACTATAGATTTTTTGATTAATTTTAATAGAACTATATTAAATTATCTTTCATCCCTATTAATTTCTATAGGACTTTTCCAGAAGGGTGATTTTCAGAGGTGCTGAGCAACCACAGCTCCCACCGAAGCCTCCAGGAGCTGCAGATGGTCAGCAAATCTGAAGATCAAGCCAGCATTGATTAATAGAATTAAGGCATTTCTAGATTTTAAAATATATATATATATACACATACATATAATATCATAGAACAGATTACTTCATGTGTTGTTACAGCAGAAATCCTGGTATCCTTGTCAACACCTGAATGATAAAACAGGGACATCTATTGGTTAAAATAAGGAAACTTTCTTGAATGATTTTGTGATGCTCTAGCTCTAGGCCTTGCGAGCAGGGGTGGCTCCAGGCCCCAGCACACCAAGCGTGTGCTTGGGGCGGCATGCCGCAGGGGGCGCTCTGCTGGTCGCCAGGAGGGCGGCAGGCAGCTCTGGTGGACCTCCCGCAGGCGTGCCTGCGGGAGGTCCACCAAAGCCACGGGACCAGCGGACCGCGGGACCAGCGGACCCTCCGCAGGCACGCCTGCGAGAGGTCCTCCGGAGCCGCCTGCTGCCCTCCCGGCGGCGAAATGTCTAGAGCCACCCCTGCTTGCGAGATCTCCTTTCACTGATGTCTCCATACCACTATTAAGTTCCAAAGTCTTAGTTTATTTAGGCAGAAAAGATCTCATGTTGCTGTTAGTCATTCTTGAAGTAAATGTTACCAGTCCATTCAAGCACCATCTGGGGACCCAATACTGCTCCAATAGAAATCAATAGCAAAACTCCCAAAGATTTCAGCAAGAGCAGAATCAAGCCCTGAAGTGTGAGAAGGATGTAATGATATGGAGCATAATAGATATTTACAGGCAAGTAGATATTCCAGACAAACCAGACCCCTCCACAGTGCAGAAAGTGTGTCGCGCTGTTCTAGGCCACTCCACCATTTGGGAGGAAGAATTCTTTCCTCGCCCATCTGTTCAGAACCTGACCTGGCAACTCAGGGCAGATGCTTAATCTGAAATATGGGCCTAAATTAGGAGACGGGTTTCAGAGTGGTAGCCGTGTTAGTCTGTATCAGCAAAAACAATGAGGAGTCCTTGTGGCACCTTAGAGACTAACAAATTTGTTTGGGCATAAGTTTTTGAAAGCTTATGCCAAATAAATGTGTTAGTCTCTAAGGTGCCACAAAGACTCCTCGTTAAATTAGGAGAGTTCACCTAACTGAAAACCTGAGGGGTGGATAATACATTTTGTATATCAAATCTTTAGTTGGTAAAATCTGATCTTTCAAAACATGATATCATGACATTTAAATATTTGTTTTAAGAATTAAACTAACTCAGTGGCTGCTTCACAGACTGCATCATATCATGGTAAAAGTAGCAAAGTATTGTATGGAAGATTGCATAATTCTGAATGAAGTTTTGGGAGGGGTTAAATAATATTCTGGAGTAATGTATAGACTAGAGATGGGCTTGAGCCCAAGCCCTGGGTCTGAACTACCCCAAACATTGGGGAAATTTGGGACAAGATATGAACTTTTTTAGCAGAGAAACGTTCACTATGTGCTTGCAAAACACCAGCTTGCCAGTGTGTGACTCTGGATGATCCAACGGAAAAAGAATTACACAGTGACGCGTGGGCACACTTTTAGCAAGAGCAGGGATGATCACCCAGTATTGCCCTCCGTACATTCTACAAGAGAATCATTGTTCACCTGTAGCCTGGCTGTAAATTCACAGCCTCAATTCAGTGCAGTCTTCATACTAATAGTAGGAATATGTTTCTGTGCACAGTCCTTCCCTTTTCCAGATTATTCCTACTAAGAATAGAAATAATCTGGGTTGGAAAGGGCTATGTATAGACACCATTGCTGGGTTATGAAATATGCATTCATTAATATATGGACTATGTACACAAACACTTGACCATGCCCCAGTGTACACTGCAGCTGCTGTCATGGAAGGTCTACAAAGCAGCATATCCACACAGTTTCAAAAAGTCCACAACAGAGGCATCCAGCTTTTATCCCAGGCTCTTGCTCCTGACTACAGGTTTGCTTGCTTGTGTCTCTGCCCTCCCCCAGCAAGGATCTGACCCCATACTTTCCTTAATATTTAGAATCAAAGAATCTATTGAGATTGTAAGATACAGAAAAGATTAACATGAAATTCACTGCTATAAATATTCGGCCTGCTTACATTGGCTCAAATTCACTGATTTGACCAGGCTGTGCTTGCCACAGGACACAAAAGGGCTTTATGCCACTTTTTGAAGCTTCCTGATCTTAGGTCTGATGCCTGGCACAATTTAGAGTAGCCTCAAGGCTGCTCTTAGTTACACCAAGAAGTCTATAGTGCCAAAGGGCCATATTGGCAACCAGGCATGGCCTCACGACACACACTATTAGCCATGTGCCCTCTACCTGAGGCTGGGCCAATAGTGATGTAGAGCTGCTACTCCATCTCTATGCCACCGGGGGATTCCTCATACACCTTATGCAAAGGAAATCCTCATATAACCAATCTAGCCATTTCACTGGTATAAAGCAGCTAGATGGGGAGAATTAGGGCCATCGATTTCTATGGGGTTACTGCAGTTTATATCAGACAACATTGTGTTCTTTTATGGAAACATTCTGTAGAAATCTCACTTTGGTTTTCTACCTAATTTCTCATAATGATCACATTTAGTTTACCTAAATATTCTATTTTAAAATCTTCTTGTAATTTACTCTCAACAAGCTAAAAAATAATATCTAAGGACGCTGCCTTTTAATTTACATTTGCAGGGTATTTTGGTTTTATTAATTATTCAATTGAAGCCCCTCCCATTTCTGACTGACAGTGTTATTTTTGCCTTTGAATAAAATTTCTGTATGTTAATGGAGACTCATGGATGAATCTTACTGTACATCTGCCAAAACCAATTTGGTATCTTTTTCATGGAATTTAGAATGGAGTCTAGTTAAACACCAGCACCTTTCTTTTGTCCTTTAGCATTAATACTGTGTAAAACTAGATTTAAGTTAATGTGTTATTTAAGACAAAAAGTATGGAATTTAGAACCTAATCAAGGCTATTGTGCAATAAAGCATAGGAAAAACTACTTTTTAAACTATCTGTGGGAGTTAAGTAATGACAAACAATTCATTTATCAATAGAGAAATGATGAAATTGGGATTGTCAGATGATCTCTCTCTTTTAGAAAACATGGCTGCAGTTTGTATACATTCCGGCATTCATATTCATATGTTTTCAGTATGTTCTCATTTTTGGTAGGATTATTATGCCATTATGTGGCAGGGCAGGTGTAAAACCCCCTTTAAACCCCTGCCAAAATGCTGGCTGCAGTCTGCTTTCCGGCCAGGGTAGAGACACAGGGATTCAGCAGTGAGCCCAGCTGCAAGCCCTAATCAGGGCTGGCTCAGAGCAACATGCTGAACTGAGTGCTGACAGCTGGGCTATAGCACAGGAGGGCTATAAAAACCCTGAACAAAGCTCAGGGAGGGGGCTAGACTGAGAGGAGACAGGAGTGTAGTATTGCTGCCTCCTTACCAAAGAGGGAAGCCTCAAAGGCAGGAGACCCTGGGGAGGGTCTGAGGGGCACTAGCTGTTGGGAGACCGGGGAACTGCATGAACGGTGTAAATGAAGACACTTGGGTGATCCAGCAAGAGAAGGCGTGGAAGACTCTTTATTATACCAGCCTAAACACAGGGTGCAGGCACAAAAGTGGGAGAGCCTGCACTGACCCTGTGACACATTAATAGACTCATAGACTTTAAGGTTAGAAGGGACCATTATGATCATCTAGTCTGACCTCCTGCACAATGCAGGCCATACAATCTCACCCATCCACTTCTATAACAAGCCCCTAACCTATGTCTGAGTTATTGAAGTCCTCATAAAACATATGAATTATACAGAAGTGAATTTTGCTTAATGTATTTAGCACAAGCAAGACAGCTGTAAAACAACAATAATAAATATCAGGGGTTAACTTTAAACTTAATTTGCCGTGATTGTTTTGGTTCCAAAAACAAAAGTGTTTATTTAGAAGAAAGTTTATAGACTTATGGGACCATGGATGCTGTGATGAAAGCAAGTCCCTCAGATTGTGACTGGAGTTTTCATATAAGGCAGTGTACCTATGTCTGGGTGTGCTCCAATCTCCACACTGAGAAGGCAAAGGGTTAGCTGCACAGGGTGCATAGAGACCTCTCTCTATTAGCCTCAATTTCTTAAAAAAACTAAGTCTCTAGCTGCTATAGTCCTGGAGAAAAAATTCAAAATCTGAAGTGAGTGTAACTGATGTGGCAATATCTGCCAATGTTTGTAGAGAGCCTGTAACAACAGCTCTGAGGTGTGTTATGTCAGATGCCAAAGATATTTTAAATGTCAGTATCATTAACTGTCTGACTGTTCATGTAATAAAGAAGAGGAAGTATCATATTTGACTAACTACACCAGTGTTTCCCAAAGTGAGGGTGCATGCCCCTCTCAAAGCATGCAAAGGACTATCTGGTGAGGTGTGTGCAGAAGATGTATGAATTAAGATGGGCAGGCCTTTAACTATACATGGTCGGGTTACCAAGCGAGATGACTGGTTTCACTTTCCTGAAGGGGGACTCAAATTTCACAAGTTTGGGAACCACTGATATAGTTGAACAAAAAAATCTGATAGATGGCAGTCATCAGTTTGGAAGATCAGCCATACTCCATGCATTATGTTACCTCAAGAAAATCAAGGCCAGTGATAGGTAAAGTTGATGAAATAAGAATGGTTTAACAATGAACTTAAATGTGAATGTCATGTCAAATATAAATTCAAGTGCCTAAGAGATTTCAGCTTTAAATACACTCCATTAAAATATCAACAAATGTGAATAACATTCACTATGAGGCAAACCAAATAACAAAATATCTGTGTTGGCAGCATTTTTATGTATATAAAATCAAATATATCCAATTTTCAAGTAAAAGCTAAAAAACTACAGGGTTCCTGTATCAAAATGAGTAATGTCAAAATAAATCCGTACATCAAATAAGCTGATTCCCATACTATCTAGTCAACAAACCATATTACAATTAATTACAGCTAAATGATCGTTCTTATCTGATTTTTCCTTGCTGCTACTTGTTTGGCTGTGCCTTGTTTTTCCTACCATTTCTAGCAACCTATTTAACAGCAATCAGTAAATAGAAACATTTCACCTCTGGAGACATTTTCCAGCCTAGTTCAGTGGTATTCTGTCTCAGAAATAAATCTCACTCCAATATAACCCTTATAAACTGCTAGTATATTTTGACATCTTCATTTATATAAGGAGATGATAGCAAAAACCTGCATTTATACAAGGCATAGGAATGGAACTATGCAATTTCAGTGTTATATCTAGTAAGGTGCCATGGTAAGTTATTCAGCACCACCTTGATGGACAGCTCCATAGAGCTTTGCTATTTAATGTTTCTGTTATAGTCTGATTCTATATGTTTGTCTAGATACATTATTATCACCATTAGCACTCCTGGGTCACCTAAAATGCCCCTAAGGCCAGTAGACTTTTGCAGTGTGCAAGGAATGCAGAATAGTGCCAACAGAATGGAATGGTCATTTATGCAGCATCATTTATGTGGGAGTTCCAAAAGGTCTAGCACATTGTTGGCAATGATAATACTAAACTTTGTCCAGTCTGGCAAATTAGTAGAACTGTGAAAAGTTTTCATCACAAAATCCAAACACCAATAAAACTCAGCCTATGATCATCAAAAGGCTTGCCAAGGTTTGTGGACCTTTTGAGTGAATGTGAGCAAAAATTTTAGTGAACCCACACTTTCCCCCCATAGGTTTCAGGGAGAGTTTTATTGTTTCATTCAACATCAGGCATAAGTCTGCAACATTGGCTGATTTTTCTCAGAGTCCTTGGTGTTTTTTTGAACCCCAAAGTGAAAGTGATGGAATCCAAATGAAAACAAACAAAAAGACCCTTGAATTGGCAAACACTTTGTAAATGAAAACTGCTGGGTTTTATGCCACTCTTAAAACGTATCTCTTTTGCTTTTACATATCTTTTGGAGCAACATGCCTAATTACATTTTAACTATATTCATCCCTTATGTTACCAGTAAACTTTAGCTAGAAATATATTTTATTTTTCTTTTAATCTGCATTACATTGAACAATTCTATTAATTAAACAATTTGTGTTATATTTATAAATTAGTATCAACACAACATCTGTCAGTAATATGATATTCATGTTCAGCGCTTGATCCAAACCCCACTGATGTCAATGGAAAGATTCCTATTGACCTCAGTGGATTTTGGATCAGGTCCTCAGTTATTAGAATGAACTAACATTTCTTCTGCATTAAATACTGCCTCTCAGTTTGCTACTGATTTCATGTCTCCATCTGAGATGGCCTTTCACTATTCAACAACAAAATTACCATAGCTGATTTGATAGGTATTTTTATCCTAGTAGGATGAGGCATACTCATAATAGATTCTTTAAGTATTCTTTAAGTATTAACTGCAATATAAGACTTCAATAGGAATATATGTTGATTAAGACATGCAGGAGAATGAAACAAACAGTGATGAATTGTAAAGGAGAAGGCTGCACCGGCATTCACTCTTGACTTTAATGTGGGGGTTAACCCCATCCCCAACCTAAAAAAATGTATCAGCCATTTATGTGGGTCCAATGCTGTGTTACATGGCCTCATGCCCAATAACCAATATTCAGGGTTGGACCCCCTTCAGCCCACCTCTGAATCCTCTCACCCTCCCCCGGTGTGGGGGAATGAGGGTACTCATGAAAAGTGCTTAACTTTGTGAAAACATAAGATCTTCTCTTCTTTCTCCAGGCTAATAAGATCCAGCATTTATCTCCCAGGTCTCTCACTCATGTTTATCTCTGGCGCATAGCCCCTGTATTGGCCACTGCAGGTGCCAGTGAATAGTTTGGCCACCCCTCCCCACTCACCTCACTGCCTGATATCTGCCTCTGACTAATTTAGTCTCCAATTTATCTATACCACATATTGGCCCATGTCTGATAAATGTGTATATCTTCCCTGTAATGTTCAGGAACACAGTACCTGATTTTCTTGTGTGTGACCACAGTACCACCGGTGTCCAAAAGGATTCTGGCAACTTCCTGGTTCACCATCTTCCAGACTTAATCCATGTGACCAGGAATGACTGCTCCCTGTCATACCTTCCTTGCAAGCATCTCAGACCAAACCACCTTTGTATTCAGCCACAAGTGGGTGATCCAGCCCATATTCCTGCTAAATCCTGATGCTTAAATTCACTCTGGGGCAAACTGGCCCTTAAAATCTAGTCCAGACAAATACAGTGTATTGAGCAAGAAGATGAACAAGAGGATTCAGCATTATATATATTGGGAGATCAGTGAACAAACTGGAGGCTAAGCAGGTATCTGAAGGAATAGAGGTCATGGTTCTTATTACACAGGAAATGAGAAACTGTCCCAAACATAGGGGGCTGTATGACAGAATTTGTGAAACAGAGAATGGTAGAGAAGAGAAAGGGGTCTTTTCCCACACATCTAGCAACTATGCACGATGTTCTTTAAGGATGTTATAAAGAATATCTATGGATTCAGTCTTCAAATCCTCAATCAAAACTCCCATTGAGTTTGACCTCAATAAGGACGTCTAGACTGAGCCTTTACTGTGACATTCACCTAGCACAGAAAGCCAGTAAAAAGACCATGTGTACCACTTACATGCCACACAAGTGCTGCATTAAGTGGTTAGGCCGTTGAGCTGGCCTTCTATCTTGGGAGTTCATGGCATTCTGAATGCCTCTCTCTTCAAGGTCAATGGAGAAATTTCAAGCTGAGCCCTTAAAAAAAAAAGCCAATGATTTTGGGAAAAGTTGAACTTGAAAGGTCAGGAATTTAAATAATATCATTATGGAAAGAGATCATGAGTAGCAGAGAGAAGCTGTTCAGTAATTACACACACTGTCAAAGTCTCATCAGATGTGCTAATTGTAATTGTAATACGGGTTTGATCAAATTTATGTTGTTCTGTTAAATTATTTTCCTCCCCTTCATTGTGTTTAGACTGCCACAGGAGTCTGAAGTCAGAGATCATGTTGGAGAGGTGAACTTTCAAAAGGGAAACTTTAGGAAAGGAAGTGCTGCTACAACTGCATTGTCAAAGTTCCATTACAAATAATGGTTTGCACAGTAACACACACAGCAGCATGTCATACATATTGTGAGAGCTCATGGCAGGGATGAAATCAACTCATGTCATCTCTGTACTTCATATAGGGTCAAATTCTGCTCTGACAATTGTGTTGTGCAGTGCTGTGGGGGAGTGTCCTTGAACCATCCCACAGGATGATTCATAGGGTTGAGAGACGAAACAATTGGGAATGCTCCTTTCTGTCAGCACCAGCTGCCAACAGCAGCATCTATACATGCTGTGCCAAGAGCTGGGCCATGCATACAGGGCCGGCTCCAGACCTCAGCGCGCCAAGCGCGTGCTTGGGGCGGCATTTTGCCGGGAGGGCAGCAGGCGGCTCCGGTGGACCTCCCGCAGGCATGACTGTGGAGGGTCCGCTGGTCCTGCGGCTCCGGTGGACCGCCCCTGCATGCATATAAACCAGCTGATCATGCTCCCATGGAGCATATTTGGGCACTCCACTCAATATTCAGTGAGGCCCTAATGGCTTGAGCCAAAACCTGTTGAATCAATGTTTTCCATTGATTTCAGTGGGCTTTGGATCAAGCCCGGGATGCATATATCTTCCCTACCCTTGGGCAGATGCCTTGGGGAGAGAGACTCCCTGCACCCTAATATACCTTCACAAGACATTTGCTCATAATATAGACGTTATTAATAATGCTTCAAAAGCATAATGGGCTACTGGTGTTTGCTTTTCTCCTTTTTCTGACGAAAACATTTAGGAGCCCATAGGTCCACACTTGTACCTGCATTCACATTAGCTGCAGGCAAACATCATAGGCAATAAATGATTATACTTGGTACAAATATAATTGTATATAGCTTTAGTGCTTGTGAAAGCCAGGCTGATAGGGCTGGCAACTGGAGTTCTGTACACAGAAGAGTACAGGAAGGGCAGTGACAGTGCAGGTTTGCCAAACCCTCCCCCACCAATGTGCATCAGCTCCCTCCCAGAGGATAAAAGTGTAGTTTTGGTTTCTGTGCCCATTCAGTCCTTTCCCTCTGTGTCAAAAAAGATGCCAAATATGATGGTTGTGTGTGTGATGCAGACAAAAAATGTGTAACTGGAACTCAAATCAAAGGGGATAATATAGCTAATCTAGTTTTACCTAATTGCAAATTTAAACTAATTTAAGCTGATTTCCTTTACTGACTGATTCAGTTCAGGTCTGAATTTTCTCTTGGCAGGGTGGCTGCATTTAAGTTTGGACCTAGTGTGTCCTTTCCACCACTTCATGCAATAATTTGGTTTTAATGAGAGTGACCTCAGAAGTAATTTTATAAAAAGGGTTGTTGCAGAGTGAGAGGAATGCAAGAATAGCTATTACATTATGCCTTTATGTTCTTCCTTATTTTCTGTACCTCTTCTATGTAATGATCTTCAGATTTTGTATAATAAAAAACCAAAGTTTTTCTATGTCGTTGTAATAATGGTTGATGAGTTCAAGTAAATTAGCTGCTTAGGAACAAAGCCAGTTTTTAATGGAAGTTTAATATTGGAGATATACCAAATTTCCTACAGATTGTTGCTAATTCTTGCCATGAGAATATTGAAGCTTCAGTATCTACAGAATCCCACTAAGGGTCTGATATTGCACTTTTGACATCAGTGGGAGTTTTGCTATTCACTTCAATAGAAGCATGATCAGGGCTTAAGTGTTAGTCTACAGAGAAAAGATTTCTATGCACACATTACTTCAGAAACATTAGGCTAGCAGGCAATATTTAAAACACTGAATGAGGTTTTATTTTTCTAGCTGAAGCTAAATAGTATAAGTTGCCATTACCACTTTATCAATAGATGATATGGATATTCATTTTTAATGCAGAAAGAAAAAATTAAGTAAACTATTTCTTGTCTTGAATTATAGTTCAACTGCCATGCTGTTTCAAATGTCTTTTGTGCTGCTGTTCTAAACTACTCAGAGCAAGAGTAGGTTTTCCAAGAGTGAAATGTGGAGTAAGAAAGAACCAAAGCAAATTTCAAGAATAATGAGGTTTGTGAGTGAAAACTTGCATATGTGCCTGTAATGTGTGTGGGTGTGTTAAATGAATAACCCTTTTAAAAGGATAAAATGTATGGTAAATGTGTCTCTCTATTCACAGGTTCCTCTGTTTGTTTTTTATGGCGCCTACTCATTTAATGCTAAACATGATACCTTATTCTGTAGGTTGGTTACTTGATCTCCTAATTAATCACAAAATTCTGGTTAGGCATTTGGCCAAGTGGCCAAGCCGTATCTCAGATATTTCCCTCAGTAATCCTAAATTCTGTGCAGCCACTCCAACACTGTATGAGGCAAAGGAGCCTGGAGGAGGTGACATGTAAGCTTAGCTGCAGCTTGGCTCTGAATCTCCAGGGCATTGTTTCTCAAAGGGTTCAGCTGTTCCCCCTCTCACTTTCACTCGTCTCCCTCAGGCTTGCTCTACACTTAAAAGTTTTGCCTCATAGTATGTTGGGTAAGGGTTTAAAAAAAATCACACCCCTACACAACATAGCAGAAGCTCTAGTGTAGGTGCAGTTATGCCAGCAAAAAATACATTTTGCCGGTGAAGCATATTTTGTTCAGGCTGTTGGTATAAGGCAGGGGTGGCCAACCTGTGCCTCCGGAGCTACATGTGGCTCTTCAAAAGTTAATATGCAGCTCCTTGTATAGGCACCAACTCCAGTGCTGGAGCTACAGGTGCCAACTTTCCAATGTGCCGGGGGGTACTCACAGCTCAACCCCTGGCTCTGCCACAGGCCCTGCCCCCATTCCACCCCTTCCCTCCCACTCCTCTAAGCCTGCAGTGTCTTTGCTTTCTCCCCCCCCCCAACTCCTCCCCAGAGCCTCCTGCACACCATGAAACAGCTGATTGGGAGGTGTGGGGAGGAAGGGGCAGGCACTGATCAGCAGGGCTGCTGGTAGGTGGGAGGCACTGTGAGTGGGGTGGGGGAGCTGACAGGGGGCTGCTGATGTATTACTGTGGCTCTTTGGCAATGTACATTGTTAAAATCTGGCTCCTTCTCAGGCTCAGGTTGGCCTCCCCTGGTATAAGGTATATCAGCAAAAGAACTCCTGCTGGTATAAGCTATATCTCCACTGGAAGGGTATAGCTATACTGGCAGCCCCTTCTTGTGTAGACAGTTGCTGCTGTTACTATTGCTCCCCTGCCAGGCTTTGCCTAATGACTTGTAAAATCTAATTAATTGCAATACAGGGAGTCCTCGGACTTATGACACAATTCGTTCCTCAGAATTGCATTGTTAAGTTGAAACGTTGTAAGTCTAAACTGCTTTTCCCATAGGAATCAATGGTATGAAGGGGGGATTGGTTCTTGAACCAAGGCTTGATACACTATTAATATCACCACAATAACCCAGATTGTTGTACTAAATGAATTATAGATGACTAATGCTGCAGCATCAATGTATTTACTGTACATTGTATTTTGTAAACAGCATTCAAATAAACATATAAACTCACATATGCTGCTCAGAATGCCAGCAACACAGGCTCAGAAAGCTGGGGAGAATGGCACACATGCAGAGCCTCAGCCAATCATTTTTCAAGTTTTCTGGGGCTGGGAGCCAATAAAAAACGAGCAGCAACCCTACCTGACAACAAGCTATCCTGCTGCCTCGAAGCCAATCAGAAGTGACCAATTCCAGCTCCATACCAGTATAACGCAACCAGGAAGTGGTTTCAAGCGAACTTTATGCAAATTGAGCATCATAAGTGTGAAACAAGTGTCGTACGGTATGAAACAGGCAGTCAATTGAAAAGCATAAGTGGCATCCAACGTAAGTCAGGTGTCGTAAGTCTGAGGACTCCCTGTAATTAAAACATACTATGTGGAATGATGCACAGTTTTAATTACACTCTAAAGTCCCAATGAAATAAAAACTTTAAATTCTTGCATGCAAAATACTCCACTTAGGAAGGAACAATCAGTTGAACACATACAAAATGGGAAATGACTGCCTAGGAAGGAGTACTGTGGAAAGGGATCTGGTGTCATAGGCCTGGTCTACACTAAAAAGGGGGTTCGAATTAGGGTACACAAATTCAGCTATGTGAATAGCGTAGCTGAATTCGAAGTACCCAAATTCGAACTACTCACCCATCCAGACCCGGCGGAGTCGAACTCCGCGGCTCCAAGGTCGACTCCGCCACCGCCTTTTGCAGTGGTGGAGTACCGGAGTCGACCGCGGCGCTTCCGGAGTTCGAACTATCGCGTCTAGATCAGACGCGATAGTTCGAACTCCGAGAAGTCGAACTCACCGCGTCGACCCGGACGGTAAGTGTAGACTAGCCCATAGTGTATTGCAAGCTAAATATGAGTCAACAGTGTAACACTGTTGCAAAAAAAGCAAACATCATTCTGGGATGTATTAGCAGGAGTGTTGTAAGCAAGACACAAGAAGTAATTCTTCCACTCTACTCCATGCTGATTAGTCCTCAATTGGAGTATTGTGTCCTGTGGGCACCACATTTCAGGAAAAATGTGGGGAAATTGGAGAAAGTCCAGAGAAGAGCAACAAAAATAATTAAAGGTCTAGAAAACATGATGAATGAGGGAAGATTGTAAAAATCTGGTTTGTTTAGTATGGAGAAGAGGCGACAGAGGGGACATGATAACCGTTTTCAAGTACATAAAAGGATGTTACAAGGAGGAGAGAGGTAAATTGTTCTCGTTAACCCCTGAGGATAGGACAAGAAGCAATGAGCTTAAATTGCAGCTAGGGCAGTTTAGGTTGGACATTAGGAAAATGCCCTAACTGTCAGGGTGGCTGAGCACTCGAATCAATTGCCTAAGGGAAATTGTGGAATCTCCATCACTGGAGATTATTAAGAGCAGGTTAGACAAACACCTGTCAGGGATATTCTAGATAATACTTAGTCCTGCCATGAGTGCAGGGGATTGGAGTAGATTACTTCAAGAGGTCCCTTCCAGTCCTACAGTTCTATTATAGGAAACCAAAATGCACTAAACATCCTTCAATAACATGAATGGGTATATAGCTGACAACTTAATTCTACAATATTGCAAATCTGCCATTCCATGTGCATTTTCAACTCTTACTGGAATCCCTGGTGAACACAGGATTTGCATGTTACCAGCAACTGGCACCGAAAATGAATGACTCAGAGATGACAGGTAGTATCACCTTGATTCACTAAGTTGCACTCTTTTCGCTGGACAAGAAGGTCATGTGTCCAAGTCCTAGAAAAGGGTTTGTTCTTGTATGTAATGCTAACAGTGCAGTGTTAGAAGGGTTGCTGTACTTCAGAGTCACCCATTCCTCAGAAGAGATCTTCCCCTCTCCAGTGCTACTGCACATTTTGAAAAGTGCACAAAATAACCCCTATATCCTGGCCAGCATTCCCTAACTAAAGTGAGGTCTGATGACAAATTAGACAAATGCTGCTTTCATGATTTTATTATCTTAATATAACTCTGTCATGTACTACCTGGCTATGTCATATACTACTCTTTATATTCTGCGGCAGGCTGAAATGAGGATGCAGTCAGTTTGGCTGACAGTAGCTCCCAGTTGCACAGTGCATGTTATTAACAACTTCACAGTTCCTACCTTGGCCACATTTATTTATTTTTCCTTCAAATTTTTAAAATAAAATTATAGTGTTATTAAATATTTTATAGAACCCAAGGATGTGCACGCTACAACAATGTTATTCTAGGATGCTGAGGTATGTGCAATACCCCAAGCTTTATTTAGGCTTCAAACCTTTACACAGGGAAACCTGATATTCTAACATAGATAAGGCATGTCTCACAGTTGAGTGAGGAGTGGTTGCACTGCAATATGATTTGCTTGGGAATCCATTCCTTTGATAACTGACCTCAAGCCATGAAGGATTTCAGTTCCAGGACCACTTATTGGTACCTGGCTATACAATCTTATCCCTTCCATGTTCTCTTACCATCCTGTAGCAGTTTGCTAATGTTCACTTCTTTTCCCTGAATGAGAAGTGGGATGACTTTCTATTGAGAACAGGCCCCTAGCAATGCCCTGAATAGAGGTGTAGTGACACATACAGCCCAGGTTAATTAGAGCACAGCTTCTTTCCTCCCTCTGCTTGGACTGTGGGTCAAAGGAAGACCAAAATAGATGGTTCAGGATTCATTGAGCACAAGTAGATGGCTCTTATTGCCCTAATATAAATGGTTCTCCTCAGAAGGAAGAGGGTTGACAGGAGAGATGCATACCTGTCTGGGTTACTCCAAAGCATGGGTGATGGGTTCTACTTTGTATGTTTATTCTGCATTATTCTGAGTTGAAAAAAAAACCTGGGGATTGTATCTGGGAATGACTCTCAGACCTCTGTGGCCTTTTTTGTTTGTGTTTAGAGAGCTGAGTCTGCTGTAAGTTACAGCCCAACTTGAAAAGTCTGTGTGCCTCTCAAAGTCTGAGCTAGCCCAAGCCAATGGCCCCTACCTCAGTGGATTAACAAATTTGGTGCCCCTAGTCCCTCAAAAAATTGCTTCCCCGCAGTAAGCCTGGGAGGGAGGGGAATTGTGGCGCGCTCGGGGGATGGCAGCAGTGGAGTGGAGGTGAGCTGGGGCAGGGAGCGGTTCCCTGCCCCCCCCTCCAAGAGTCACTCCCCGCGCCTGCCGGCCCCAGCTCACCTTTGCTCCTCCTCCTCTGATCGCGCCGCTACTTGCTTCTCTCTCCCTCCCTCCCAGCGCTTTTGCGCAGCGAGCCTGGGAGGGAGGAGAAGGGGAGTTGCGGCATGCTTGGGGGATGACAGCGGTGGAATGGAGGTGAGCTGGGGTGAGGAGTGGTTCCCGGCCCCCCCCCCCAGGTTACTCCCCGCGCCCGCGGGCCCCAGCTCACCTCTGCTCTGCCTCCTCCAAGCGCAATGCTACTCGCTTCTCCCTCCCTCCCTCCCAGCGCTTTTAAGCGGCAAGCCTGGGAGGGAGGTGGAAGGAGGGAAGCGCAGCGTGCCTGAGGGAGGAGGTGGGCCGGGGATTTGGGGAAGGGGCAGAGTTGGGGAGGGGTCACGAGCAAATTTGCCGCCCTAGGCCTAGGCCTTGTTGGCCTAGGTGATGATACGCTGCTGCCCTACCTCTGTTATTTCCATTGGGGTCAGTGAGTCAGCCGTCACATGTAGGACAGATTTGTATATTGCTTTATTGCACTCCACATTTTTTGTATATTAGAGCACTTCCGGCTGCCTTATTGTGTCTTTGGAAGAACACCAAACACCAAAAGATGATTTTAAATGAACCATTTCTGAGAAATGAGAACAAAGGCTTTTTGACTGAGCATCAATTAAATAGTAAAGCAGAAAATAATTAACATTAGTACTTCTAATGGAAACCTTGCGTTACTTATGGCTTTTTAAAAAAAATATGCTTTTCCAAATAAAGTACTTCTATGGATTTGTTTCTCATAACTGTTAAACTTTCATAAATAATGTCAAGGCTGCCCATATTCCTTTATCTTACAAATAATTGAACTAAATGCTAAAACCACTAAATTCTGTAATATATTCTGTTCTTTTATCATAATGCTAGCTATCTGAAGGAAAATGACCAGATATTCTTGACAAAATGAAAGCTACAAGACATTGAAATTCCTGTTTCCCATTAAAATTAATGGCAAAATGTTTCTCCTTAGACTGAGATCAAGCCATTTCCACAACAATCTGTGGAACTTGTTCCATACAATGATCTGTGAGAACTTGATTTTGTTTGCCTTCAGGCTACTGTATAAGGTTTTACTTCTCAACCAAGCTTTTGCCTAATCAGAGGGCCATTTCCTTCATTCTTTAAGTGCGCCCAAACTGTCATAGACATCAAAGCGATGCAGGATCGGGCTCTTAAGGCATTTCTTTTTCTTTCCTAGTTTAGATTTTTCTAGTTTAAAAATTGATGTTTGATTTTATATGTGATGAAATGAGAGATGTGTGCACTAAATTAACTAAATGGAATGATTAATTTCAGAACATGTTAATCAGTGTAATAGGGTGCTTGGTGGGGTCTGGTGACCTAATGGTTACCATTCTTAGTGCCATCCTCTCTGTGGGTAGGATTTGCAGTCCTTTGCTTAATCAGAGGTGCACTCAGGTGGCAGGAGGTCTATGTCCCTCCTGTAATAGGGGTCCTTAGCAAGGGAGTCTGGACCCACGCACTCAACCAGGCTCTGACCCATGACCCTAAGATGGTCAACCATGTCTGGCCCCTGAAGGTGCCTTCTGAGTTACCCTCCCTGGGTCACTTCCTACCATCTGCCTTTCTCCTCCAGTCTGATATGAGGCAAAAAGAAAAAGCAATCAAAACTGTAAGCCCCAACCAGGCTCAACATATAGTCTTCCTCCTTCTGGAAGGCTTCTCTGGCATCCTTGTCAAGAACCTTCATGGAGAGTCTGTCCTCCTCCCCAGCCTCCCTCCTTCTGTGCTGGGTTGCTTCCTTTTCAACTCTTTCTTCAGTTGGAGCATGCTCTGCAGGTCTGGAGAGGTGGGGCTAAATAGGCCCAGTACAGCCCTTTAACCCCTTCAAGCCCAGTATGGGGTTGTACACCCCATCACAATCAGCCATTCAGTTTCTCACCAGTGAGTAAGGTTTAAAATAATTACATTTAATGCTGAATGCTAAAAGATGAATGTTTAACACAATTACAGAAACTGTGGCATTTTATATTATTTGCCTGTAGAGTTAATTTGTATTAATGAATATCAACCTTTTTATTTTAAAATTATAGGCCAAATCATGCTTACCTTACTCATAAGTAGACCCTCTGGAGTCAGTAAGAGAAGCAGTATTTGACTTGATGTGGGTAAATCTAGAGTTTTTCTTTGTGAAAATCAAATAAAAGAAAGAAAGAAAAAACAAAAGAAAAAATTTAGATAACTTTGACTTTATTTGGAGCACATAACACATTTTTTTAAATAATACAAGCAGCCACTTACAAATACCTTCACTTTTAGCTTCCAGGATGGTTTGCTAACCAGAGCCTTGTTTATTTTGTTTTACAGATTTTGGCCATTGTATCCATTCTGTTCATCGTACTGTCAACCATTGCTTTGTCTCTCAACACGTTACCTGAGCTTCAAGAAATAGATGAATTTGGACAACCAAATGACAACCCCCAGTTAGCACATGTTGAAGCTGTGTGTATTGCTTGGTTTACTATGGAGTACCTTCTGCGTTTTCTGTCCTCACCAAATAAGTGGAAGTTCTTCAAAGGCCCATTAAATGTGATTGATTTACTGGCCATTTTGCCATATTATGTCACCATTTTCCTCACAGAGTCCAACAAAAGTGTGCTGCAGTTCCAAAACGTCAGACGTGTGGTTCAGATATTTCGTATTATGAGGATACTAAGGATCCTTAAACTTGCCAGGCATTCAACAGGCCTTCAGTCTTTAGGTTTCACTCTCAGGCGGAGTTACAATGAATTGGGTTTGTTGATATTATTTTTAGCAATGGGAATAATGATCTTTTCCAGCCTTGTGTTTTTTGCTGAAAAGGATGAAGACGCTACAAAGTTTACCAGTATCCCTGCATCGTTTTGGTGGGCTACCATCACTATGACCACTGTAGGATATGGTGACATTTATCCTAAGACTCTACTCGGAAAAATAGTTGGAGGACTGTGTTGCATTGCTGGAGTGCTGGTAATAGCCCTGCCCATACCAATCATTGTGAATAACTTCTCTGAGTTTTACAAAGAGCAAAAACGGCAGGAAAAGGCCATTAAAAGAAGAGAGGCCCTTGAGCGAGCTAAAAGAAATGGAAGCATTGTCTCCATGAACCTGAAAGATGCATTTGCGCGCAGTATGGAACTCATTGACGTAGCCGTGGACACAGGAAAGCCTGGCGATCCAACCAATTCAAAGGATACACCTGATGATAACCACCTATCTCCAAGCAGGTGGAAGTGGGCCAGAAGGACAATGTCTGAAACAAGTTCAAATAAGTCTTATGAGAACAAATATCAGGAAGTTAGTCAGCAGGGCTCCCATGAGCAATTAAATAATGCTGCTGCTGCTGCTTCCAGCCCACAACACCTGAGTGCTCAAAAACTAGAGATGTTATATAATGAAATTACTAAAACACAGTCTCAGCCTAATCTTAATGCTGGCTACCAAGATCAGCCAGTAAAACCACCTGAGTATGAGGAAGAAATAGAAATGGAAGAGGTTACTGGACAGAGAGATCAGTTGCCAGCTGGACATACAGATGTAATTACAGACATGAGAAGCACATCTAGCATTGATAGCTTCACCAGTTGTGCAACTGACTTCACAGAAACAGAAAGGTCACCCCTTCCTCCTTACCTTGGCTCTCACCTGCAAATGAGATTCCCAAGTGACTCTGTTAATCTAGAGGACAACCAAAGAACAAAGAGTTCTCAATTTGTATCACTCACAAGAGAGAAACTGTTTGCCCCTAGAGATGTCACTTTTGACTATAAGCCAATTGACACTGCTGCAAACAATGATGGTTGTGGCTCCCAAACTGTTCTGCATGGTCATTTGCATTTTGACAGTGCCATGGAAAGCCCCAAAAGTTCTCTAAAAGGTAACAATCCATTAAAACCTAGATCCCTTAAAGTTAACTTTAAGGAAAACAGAGGCAGTGCTCCACAAACTCCACCAAGCACTGTGAGGCCATTGCCAGTAACAGCAGGAGCAGACTTTACACAGTCTACATCTCAGCATATTAGCACCATTCTTTTAGAAGAGAATTCACCCCAAGGTGAAAGACCCATCATGCTGGGTGCTGATGCCTCGATGCTTTGCCAGGGACCTCCTAAAAGATCATCCCCTCTGTTTCCCAAACAAAAGCTTTTCACTTTCCCTTCAAAGGAGAGGAGAAGCTTCACTGAAATAGACACTGAAGAAGAAGAAGACTTCATGGAGATCTCTGGTGTGAAACAAGAAAAGAAGCAGGATATCAAAACAAATTGCTTTGGGGACAAACACAATGATGGCACCCATTTAACAGACGAGACAAGAGTCAGCTCTTCTTCACCCAAAAGCATGGGTCACAATTGTACTCAAGACATTTACCATGCTGGGAGTGAAGTAAAGAAGGACAGTAACCAAGAAAGTTACAAAATGGAAAACCATTTATTTGCCCCAGAAATTCATTCAAATCCAGGCGAAACTGGTTATTGTCCCACACGTGAAACCAGCATGTGACTAGTCACAAAAGCAATAAAAAAAACTCTTCTTAAAACCACAATTAGTAATGCCTGTGAACTAAAACATGGAAGCCTCAAAACAAAAAACAAAAAAAAGTGCATAAAATTGTAATTTTTGCATGGCATGAAGAGTTGTTTAATTTACGTACTGTTTAAGTAAAGAGTTCCAAGACTGCTTTTTGTAACAAACAAACAAAAAGGGAGAAAAAAAATGACTCAAGAACAGTGAGTAAAATAAAGAGGGCTCTATTAGGAGCCAGTGTTCTGCAAAGTCTGACATTTTTGATCCTTTCACTTTATGATTGTAGACAGATTTTAAACTTTGTGAACTTTTTTTTTCTCTTGGTTACAATGAGTTTTAGAATTTGCACATGAAAGGATTAAAAGTCAATGCATGCATTCATAATGATGTGAAACAAGGTGCTTTGAGCTTGCAAAATGAATATATTTGTAAATAGTTTGGGGTCGGGGGGAGAGCTACTGTTATCAAGGATCTGTGGACATCAAGTTTTCTGGGACACAGGTACTTCCTTCACAGCACATTGCCTGGAGGATTTGTACAGACTTATGTTGCAAAATTGCAACTTCTGCTTAAAGCATCTCACATATCTTGCTTTCTGTTAAAAAGCTCATGAGTATATCTGTTTATTTAAGGAACTACAGTATTTTTAGTTTATCTGTGCTGTAAATCATAGTATTTTTTATTTGCATAAACTTTGTTGTTGCATTTGTAATTTAAATTAAGGATTCTTGAGAAAAAGTAAAGATTTAATGACCAGAATTGAAGCATTTGATATTTTATATAAGCACTGCCAAAATTTCATAATTTATAACAATGCCCCATCATAAAATAAGAATACAAACCATACAATTATTGCTGTGGCAATAAATAGGGCCAAATGGCCATCAAGAATGAAACAGTTTATATCCAAAGAGTTCTCACTCTCAATACAATTATTTTCAATTCTTATTTTTTCTGAATAATTTTTTTCTTTCTTTTGTTTTATTTGATGATCTCCTGAGGGCCCTTTTTTAGCATTTTCCCCCTTTAACCTACAGTTCTCTTTTCTCCAGCTGGAGGGCAGAGGAGCAGTTGAAGGCTGTCGCCATTGCCACTCCATGGATCAACAGAAAAAAAGCATTTAATTACAGGAAAATATCAGCCACCCCATTCCCCCTGATGACAAAGCATCTTTATTTTTTAGGGTGTACTTGAGCTCTGTCTCAGCCTTGGGAAAGATGCTGAACCCAAACCTAGCTTATAATGCACCAATGAAGCTCCTGCATGAATGAAGCTATTCATTTTTTCTCATCCAGTAGATTTTTTCACTTCATAAATCCCCATATGTCTGATGAATAAGCAGATTCACAATAATGTAAACTAGCCAATATTTTTCCTTGTGAAAAACAAATAATTTCATTCTTATATTTTCCTCTGATTACTTCAAAAATATAGAGCCTGATGCTCTTCTTACTGACAGTGGTCTTACAATGGTGTGGACCAGCTCCTTGCCTGAGATGAAGGATTTTCCAGTGGTTAGGGAGGTAGCCTTGTACTTGAGAGACCCAGGCTCAGTCCCTTGTTCTACCACAAACTTCCTGTGTGACTTTAGGCAAGTCATTTAACCCCTCTGTGCCTCAGTTCCCCATCTGTAAAATAGGAAAAACAATACTCACAGAGGTCTTCTAAGGAAAAATATATTAAAGCTAATGAGGCTCTAACATACTGTGGTAATGGAAGTCATAAAAGTACTTGAGATAGAGAGCTGGTGTAAATCAGCATAGCTCTCTTCATCTCAGTGGAGCTTGGCCAATTTACAGAAGCTGAGGATCCAGCCATGTGATTCCATTCACTTAAGCAGAGTTGCCCCTCTCTTAAGTGAGTGGGACAGTCCGGTCCATTATGTACTTCTCTTAGAAGAGAGGACATTTTTGTTACAAAGCTGCCTTCCCCAAAAGACTACAGAGCTGACCATGCAGAGCTTACTCAGGTCTCACCCATGTAAGGGCTGCAAGATAGAACCCCAAATACCTGTTCAATTGGCTGGACCAAATAATAAGCACGGCATAGTTCCTTGGTTTAAAATAGGAAAATCTTTAATTGTTGGTCTTTTAAGGATTTTGTTTTTGTTTTTGTTTTTTACCAAAATGAGTCCATGTGTTTCTTGTGTGATTTGAAACGTTGGCGTACTATATCATTTCTCCCAATCAGTGTCTGGTCATTAATTCTCAAAATAAAAATGCCCTTTCTGTCCTTCATTGCAGTCCAGGTAACCCTATTGCTACATATAATTTTACCTATTTCCATGGCACTCTGCTGAACACTTTTCAACCATTTGTTTCATTGTTCCAAAACTTATCTCTTGAATGTTAGCTAGTCGTTAATCTTCTATATTTATTTTTATTGTTTACTGGTAGACTTTTCAATGACTGAGACTAAATGCCAGTCCTCTTTATATGCCTAAAGTGTTGGTCAGAGCATATTTTCTATTTATAGTTTTGTGAAATCATACAATCCTATTTGATCTGCCTTTAGGTTCTAGCCAACAAAATGAAAACCAAGTTTAGTCCAAATGGAGCCCAGTCCTTTAGTCTTAACCTAGGGAAAACTCCCATTCAAGTTAATGACTCTGTTCAGGCTAACCCCCAGGTCTAGGGTTCTGATGCTGCAATGTGTTCCACACAGGTCGACCTCTGAACATGGTCAGAGCCCCTTTGAAGTCAGTGGCTTTCTGTACAGGAGCAGGAGTCTGATCATGTGGAGCTCATTGGAGCTTTAATCCTTAAGTCTCTCCTGAGTTAAATCAGTCCTTTATCAGGGCCTGATTCTGCTCCTAGTAAAGTCATTGAGAACTCAGTAGGTGTAAAATCAAGCCCTCATGTCTTGTGCAGGCAAATTCCCACTGAAACCAGTGGGAGTTTGGCCAAATAAGGACTGAATAAAACCAAAGTAAGGACTTTGAGATTTGGCCCCTAGTAAAGTCAATGAAAGCTTTGACTGAGTAAAGGTCACAAGACCGGGCCCTTATTGGCCCTCGTATTTTAAACATTTTCAGAGAAGCACAGAAGCTTGGAATTGAACAGGCAAAGCCAATGCAGTTCTCATTAATAACAGTCACAGTAATTTTAGAAATCTTGAGGGCAGAAGGATCAGGCTTTAAAAATGTTTTTTTATGATAGTCTAGTTCATGTAGCACATGCTGAATTGATCATGCTGAATTATATTTCCAGGAACACAGGCTTGCACAATGGGCATTTCCAGCCTAGCCTAGAAGCAAGGGGCCCAGTCCTGAACACCTAACTCATGCAAAACTCCAAATTAAAATATTGACCTGAGTAAAGGCTTCAGGACTGGGCCTTCCTCCAACAGAGGAAGCAGGGTTCTGGGTGATTTGATTCAGTAAAATTAATCCGTTTAAAGTAATGCAAAACTACTTGACCTACATTTTTTTCTGCTTTTCCTGAGACTTCTGAGCCATTTCAGACCCAATTCTGCTCCCATTTGCCATATATTACAATAGAAGGAGACCTTTTAGAGTTTTGGGGCCAGATTCTACACTAGTATAAACAGAGCGACTCTGGTAACTCCAGTTTTACACGCACATTCTTGCAACTGAAACTGGAGTCTGGCTCTTGGCATCCCTGGAACATGAAGATCATTCATGAAGATGATTTTGAAACATAGGCAAAGAGTATTTTTTAAATGTTTACATTGATTTCAGAATCCTGAATCAAAATTGAGATTAATTTTCCATATTTTAGCCAAACTTACATGTTTAAAAGAGATTTACATATCAATCAGAACATATTCTGATTGTCTAAATGACGCTATTCCAGATGAGGGGGAGAAAGTAATATATTGCACAAAGTGCAAAGTAAACATATGATAAACTATGGTTATATGGGAAACATATGATCTTAAGAATATAACATGGAGGATAAAGTTATTGCACTACACAATTTGTGTAAACCAACACCACCTTTTTTAATAAACACAAAAAGCCTTTTAAACTTCATTTTATAGAAGTTTAAAACCCTTATGCTGATGCACCAATATAATGCACTGCGTTCTCATTTCATAATTGGGTTTAGAAGTCAAACATTGCTAAGGTTAAAGAGGTGGTTTGCCATCTGATACAACACCAAAGCAACTGAGTTGAACAGCTATTTATTTCCACTGCCATACTACATAAGCAAAAATATGTATCTAAAACCTTGTATTTTTGTTTCTAACCTTTAAATCAAAGCAGTAATTGGTTTCTTAGTTCCTATTAACAATAGATATCATCTGGTTTCTTCTAAATTAAAAACATTGGCATGTTTTAATGGTTGTTTTTTATATATATGGATCAGAAGCTTGTTTAAGGTTCTTTATGTCTATTTGGAATGATGTTTATCCTGAAACTAAATCCCAAATATATAAGTGAAAATAGAAATAGAAATTAGTTATGTTTTCAAGCAAAATGAATTAGAAATGAGAGAATCCTGAATACAATGTTTAGACTCTTTAAGAATTTCATGGAATATTGAATTTAAAACAATTTGAACTTTGAAGTTCTTGTGCTTGCATAGTAGTTCATTAACTGCTTAAGCTACTGCCTTTTTAAAATAGCTTTGCCACAAGGGCTCAATTCTGTTGTCATTATCAGGCCAAACTGCAAGCAAAGTCAATGGGGAAAGTTGCAGGTTGGCCTGATAAAGGCTCCCACCCTAACTGATTAGATATTTATTTTCATTAATGCACAATTTTGCCTTTGATGGCAATGAAAAGATATGATCATGTAAAACATTTTAAATGAAACAGTGGCAGAAAGAGGCTGTCTCACAGTAGCCAGCCCAGGTCCACCAGGAAGTGCAAATGCAATAAAGGGAAGAAAGGCAGAGAAACTGTAAGTAAACAAGGCATGTTGTCAATTAAAAAAATATCGGTTGTTCTTATACATATATAATGAGGAAAATATAGGTATGAAATATAGCATTAAGGCTCTAATTCTGAGCCTAACTTACCTATAGTCTTGTACAGCAGTTCCTATGGTTCTTCACTGAGAGTCTCAAACCAGTGAATTATGTCTCCATCTACCTAGTCTGTCTACCTGGGCATGTACGCCATGCTTATTATAATATTTGAACACTTTCCTGACAAATAAACTCACAGTAAAGTCTCATTGTTGAGCTTTGCTTCTCCTCCCATTACCTCCAAATGACAGATATGGCTGTGCAAATATATAGAGAAATTCATTATTATTTATTTATTAAGGAAATTTATGATGAAGGGAGAAGTCTTGCATTTTGTCTTGCGAACAGGGAGATTCATGCTCAGTGTAATCTCTATGGAAGGGAGTTAAATTTCATCCTGTATTCAGTGATGAACCACTGTAGTATCCAGAACACCAGCCACACTTTGAACCGGACAGAGCTGTTTCAAAGCTGTTGCCCTCATTTCCTGTTAACACATGTATTGTAGCAGTCGAGCAGTCTAACGAAGTCAGCATACAATAGGTGCGGGTAAAGGCATAAATAGAAGCTGGTGTTTCTGGAAGGCTTTAATTGCTATTTGTGCATATCAGAGAAGTAAAAATGCCAGGATGATTCCAAAACTATTGACTGTTTATATGATAAGTGCCGGTAGATCCACTCACCTGAGGCTGATGAGCAGGTTTTGGGTAGATTTTCAACGAGACTCACTTTCCCACTGTCACTTCCATTTCCTCAGAGGTTAGCTTCAGGTGGCTGCTTTTCATCCAGGCACTGATCTCCTTTAGGTGCTGGGTAAATAGGAGGTGGCATTGTTAGTATTTGATCTGAGGAACAAGCAGGGCTGGATGCCATCTCTAGATATTGGTATTTGAAGCTATTTGTCTCATACTCTCTCCAAACAGTTTTACATATATTTTGAATAAGATAGGCTAGAGTCTCACAACACTGCCCAAGTGAGTCCTGTGGCAGCAAAGGTGCAGTTTCCCATCACCACCCTCTACGATCATTCTAAGAAGCTCAGTGGATTTGCTCACCCCTAACAGGTCTTTGTGGCATACTAGAAGCAATTTTCAGTTGACTCTTGAAAGCTATTGAGAAATCATGCAGCATAAGTATGGATGTTTGTCCCTTGTCTGTGAACTAGAGGAAATCATCAACCTAAGCCATCTCAGTACAGTGTGTGGTCTAAACCCTAGTTGAAAAAGATCTAGGATTCTAATGCAGATCAAATGTTCTTGGAGGTGACTCTTTCCCAGCTTCTCCATCACTTTGCTTAGGGAACAGAGATTAGATACTAGGCTGTAATACTGGTAATACTGGCAATACTGGTTGCATCGCATGACGGCTTCTTGAACACTGATGTCAGCCCAAAGAACATGGTTATACCATATGAGATGTCATACTAGTACAAAGGGGTGAGTCTGTGTGTTTCCTTTGCCGGGAGTGTAAATAATACCTTTGAGAAATGTCCCACTGATTTAAGCAGAATTACCCATTAGCTTCAATGAGAATTTCTTCTAAAACATCAGTGGTATCATATGGCCCTGTACTATTACTTTAATGATTATTTTGGTATTTAATTTCCTTTATGAGGGCTAATAGAGGTCCGTGCTGATCCCTTTGTAGAGTTGGGGACTAACACGCCAATGAATATTGATCTTCTTAATTAAAATTTCCCAGAGAACACAATACTAATTAATTCACCTAATTCAAAATAAAACATTATGCTGCCCAAATCTGCTAATTAAATTTAATAGTGATGTTTCATCACTCTATGTATTGTCTGTACTCTTATGGTTAATGTAAACACTCATAAAATCTCTGCTGAACAAAAGAGTGGTCTGGGCAATTAATTTCATTGGGCTAAATTTTACCCTCAGGTAACACTTAGATCCTCCATTGACTTCAATGGGAGACACACACAGTGATCAGAAGGAAGAACAAGACTCAGCATGAACACTAAAACAAAATGGGTATCCTAAATTACAGTGTCTTCAAAGGTCACTTGCATATCTACACTGCAATTAAACACCTGAGGCTGGCCCATGTCACCTGACTTGAGCCCATGGGGCTCAGGTGGTGGGGCTGTAAAACTGTGGTGTAGCCATCTGGGTGCAGGCTGGAGCCTGGGCTCTTGGACCCTGCCCCCTCATAGGGTCATGGAATCATAGATTAGGGTTGGAAGATACCTCAGGAGGTCATCTAGTCCAACCCCCTGCTCAAAGCAGGACCAACCCCAACTAAATCATCCCAGCCAGGACTTTGTCAAGCTAAGCCTTAAAAATCTCTAAGGATGGAGATTCCACACCTCCCTAGGTAACCGATTTCAGTACTTCACCACCCTCCTAGTGAAATAGTTTTTCCTAATATCCAACCTACCTCTCCTACTGCAACTTGAGACCATTGTTCCTTGTTCTGTCATCTGCCACCACTGAGAACAGCCTAGCTCCATCCTCTTTGGAACCCCCCTTGAGGTAGTTGAAGGCAGCTATCAACTCCCCCCTCAATCTTCTCTTCCTGGGCTCCAGCTCAAGCCCAAACGTCCACTGCAGTTTTACAGCCCAGCAGCCCGAGCCCTGCAAGTCCAAATCAACTGACACAGGCCAGCCACAGGTGTTTAATTGCAATATAGACACTGAAGTATTTATACAGAGTCTGACAGGAAATATCAGGAGTGTGACAATAAAAGTGTACTCTTGAAAGGCCTGATTCTTCAAACATTTGTATCTGAGTACCCTCTTATCTCTCTGTCAGGAAAGATATCTGAATACCAACCATCACTTTTCAGGGATATAGCCAATCCTGCAGTCCTTGACCGGTCCTGCTCCTCTTACTCATGCAAATTGCGCCATTTGAAATCAGTGGGGCTACTTGTGCGTAAGAAAAGTTGGATTTGACCATTTGTGAAAATGAAATTCTCACCACCTACATTCCTAGTTATTCCAAGTGAAGTGAACTGAGGAAGCCCATGTATGACATTAGCTAATGGTTTGATCATGTGACAGTCGAGATTAGTATTTCAGGCCTGATTCTCCAGTACTTTACACCTTCGGTAGTCATTTACCCATGCAAACTGGGTGTGAAATGTTACCAAGTCACTATGGTAGGCTAGTGGTGGAGCTAATGGAGTGGACATCCTGTGGTGGCTATACATTTAGCATGTAACTCCTTGTCTTCAGTAGAATTAGTCTTGGCTTACACTGGTGTGAATGAGAGCAGACTCAGGCCTGAGGTGCATTACACCTACTTTTCACAAGTATAAATGGCTACACAAAGTGGTGGACAATCAGGCCCTTGAACAGTATATTTGTGCCTATCTGAAATAAGCGTGTAGGATAGCCCTCTTTGACTCATCAGTTTAAAAAATGACGTTTACTTTTTTTACAATTGCAGGGAGAAGTACATATATTTTATACTGGTACTTGAGCTAGAAGTTCAGAAAACAAAATATGTTGGCCCAAATCCTCAAAAGTATTTAGACCCAATGGGAGTTAGGTGCCTAAATACCTTTTGAGGATCTGGGCCATTATTCCTGTTCCTGCAGTCTCTATAGAGGAAGCCAATGGGAGTTTTGCCTGTGTAGAACTGAAGAATTGGGCAACCTATTATGACTTTAGGCAAATAAAACAGTAAATCACATGCTGCAAAATGGAAAAATAAAAAAGCTTGTTGTGGGACAATGAAGGGCACATTTGGTAGAGGCTGAGTTTTGGATTTATACCTTTGTATTTTCAAAGAGTTATGCAGAGTTTTTGCCATAACTCCTGTTAAAGTTAAGGGGAGTCATGCACATAAAATGAAACATTTAGGGATTAGTGTACAAAGAAGTTGAGAGTTGACTACGTATCCTATTATTTTAAGATCATTGTAAATATCAACTAAAATATGTATTATTTCATCTTTATAAGTTATTTATTGTATTAGGTTCAGTAGCATGTATTATAATTAGTTTTACTGAGTTTAATGAATTTTACTTTGTATTCTTTTGTGAATGCTCTGAATGCTGCAGAAAAAAAAAAAGCACAACAGTATTTTTTCAAGTTCCCTCGGCACAATAGCAGTGTCCTCACCTTGTTCCATTTTACAGGATTAGCAGCATATCGTAAAACGCTCTGTTAACAACAATTCTCTTTCTTTACAAAAAACTGTTGCTAGATGATAAAGGCATAATGTGATAAGTCTTGTCTAACCTCATTCATCTGCCTTTACAAAATGCCCCAGACTTGTGGGAGAATTTGCTGCTTTTGCTTCACATGTTGCTTGTCTTGGGGTGCAGTTGGGAATTATAGGGCATTTTGCAATGGTAATTGCATCAAACATGCTTTGTTTCATTATTATTATATTTACTAGAAATATTTTGATTTCATTTCTTTCAGCAGATAATACCATTTAACAATAGTTTACTTTTTTCAGCTCCCCACCTTACAGCATTAGTATAATAACTTCTCACATTTAATGATATTTGTATCAATGTCTCCATATCAGCTGCATTTTAACCTCATAAAAAAGGAACTGTGATTTTTTTTTTGCTAAACTAGATTTTGCTAATCAACTAAATATTTCTGCACCAATCAACATATTAATATGCATGTGGTAGTCTGTACAATTGTTCAACATCAGAATACTTGTTTGATTTATGTCAAATGTCTGTAAAATGAATGGCACTGTTCTCCATTTCAGTCTGACAGAATAAGCAGGATAGTAAATAAATGTGTAAATGAATCATCTGTGTCTCATTTCAGTTCTCTGCATGAAGCCACTTTACATTAAACATTGCATACATACCAATACAATAATCCATAGTGTCTTTAGATTTCATTATTTTACAATATCATACCGGGAGCTCTAGTAGAAAATGTGCAAGGAAATAAACTATGCAAATGAAGTCAGAATCCATTATTTTTCCAAGAAAGTAAATACAGGGCTTCTAAGCTGTTTGTTCTCTCTCTATAACATTACTACTACTACTACTACCTTGCATTTTTATAGATCAAAGACCTCTGCACTGTACAAATGGGTAAATATTATTATCCCCATTTTACAGATGAGGAAAGGGAAGCCTAGAGAGATTTAGCAGTGTCTTCAATTTTCAGCCGTGTCCATTAATCTTGGGTGCCTCGATTTTTGGACACACAAATTGAGACACCTGCGGACTGATTTTCAGAGGTGCTGAGCACCCAGGATTCCAGTTCAACTTAACGGGAGTTTTAGGTGCTTGACACCTCTGACAAATAAATATTAGGAAGCCTGAGCATCCAAAATTATTGCACACTTCTGACACGGTTAGCCTTAATGCTTGGAACCCTGGCATCCTCTGCATGGAGGGTGAACCCAGCTTCCTCCACCCCCCACAACTCTGAAATAAAGATAATCTGGAAACTACTCAAATGAAAACAGCAGTAGGAATAACTTGTACTTGTTTTCTTTTAATAACAGTTTTTGATATAACCAAACATATTTTGTATATGAAAAAGTATGTTTTCAATATGCAGAGGTATTAGAGAGTCTATATCATTTAGAATCGAATGCATAGAACATTTTCCTCTCCAAAATGAAAGCTGTTTTTGAATTTCTATGTCTGATCTGTAAAACAATGAAATAAAGATTTAGGGCCAAATTCTGCCCTTTAATGTGCATGTGTAATTCCTACTATTATTGTTTATATCACTGTAGAAGCCCCATTCAGGATCAGGGTCCCATTGTATTATGTACTGTACAAACACATATGTAGACACTTTCTTGTACTGAAGAGCCTTTTTGTGTTGATTTTTAACCTCAGGGCTACTTAATGCATAAAGCACATAGATCTTGGTAGCACAGATGAGTAAGTTTTTTTCTCCTCTTCTTTTATTTTCAATAAACAACCCTCCCTTTCTCTCCTGGCCCCAGAGGGAGCCCTGCTCCACCTCTCTTAGTGCTCCTCCAATTTACCTACCCTGCCTTCTGTGCGACACCATGCACACAGAGAAAGAAAATTTTGGTTTGTATTAAATAATCAAATCTAGTGATTACTCTTAGCAGTCCCAAGTGTTTTAAAGTATCTCTTAGCCCATGCACCAGGCATAGGAGACATTTATGTCCTGGCCTTCCCCTGCCTCCTGCCAACAAAGTGTAGCAGCTCCTTCTTTCGTGCCCATTGCTTTATGAGTGGAATTTCCACTGACTTCAGAAGAGTCTCTAGGATCCAAAAAGGAGCTGTGGGCTGATGCAGCAGCATATGCAAAATCATAGAATCATAGACTTTAAGGTCAGAAGGGACCATTATGATAATCTAGTCTGACCTCCTGCACAATGCAGGCCACAGAATCTCACCCACCCACTCCTGTATCAAACCTGTGTCTGAGCCATTGAAGTCCTCAAATCATGGTTTAAAGACTTCAAAGTGCAGAGAATCTTCCAGCAAGTGACCTATGCCCCATGCTGCAGAGGAAGGCAAAAAAAAAACAAACCAGGGCTTCTGCCAATCTGCCCTGGCGGAAAATTCCTTCCCAACCCCAAATATGGCGATCAGCTAAACCCTGAGCAGGTGGGCAAGACAAACCAGCCAGACACCAAGGAAAGAATTCTCTGTAGTAACTCAGATCCCACCCCATCTAACATCCCATCACAAACTGATTATACTTGTTGCATCCCACACAGCATTTGATAGGAATTGACTTGATGTTGCTAATAAATGATAAGTACAGAAAATTTCACTATTCACCTGGTGTCAGTGCAATTGATCTGCAATTGAACATGAAGTCAAAGGGGATTCAATGTTGGAAAGCAGAGAGGCACTAGACCAGGCTATGTCATGAGAAGCATCATATCTGAAATGTACATGGGATTTGAATTAGATAAACAATATCTCCTAAGGACTCTGAAGGTGGAAGCAGTCGCAGAAGTTCAAGAAGGGGGCAATATGCAGGGACCAAACTCAAACAGCATTGAGGCTAGTGGTTCTGGGTAAAGAGATCATCCTCTAGTCAACTCAACAAGCAAAGTTGAAGCACTACTTAAAGGTCAACACTGGAGAAAAATAGTAAAAGGCAACGAACCATAAGGCAGGTTGTCATTAGAAGCAGCCTGAATGTACTGTATGGGCCCAACACTAAGGTCCTTACTCAATTTCCACTTAAGCTTTTTTCAGGCAAAACACCATGGAATTTAAAAGAGTGAATTAGAAGCTGACCAAAAACTGAATAAAGACCTCAGGATTTGACCCCGAATGAGGATTTGAGCCTTCTTCTATCCCAAAATAGGATATAGATGGGAAATTATATAGTAATAATGAATATTAATAATAATAATCACTTCTAAAGTGTTTTTATGCAGAGATTTCAAAATGGGCTAAGGATGGTAAGCATCATTATCCCCACTATGTGATAGGGAAGATGAGGTGCAGAAAACTTGTCTACAGTCACAGCAGGTAAGTGTCAAGAGCAGGGCTAGAACCCAGGTTTTCTGACTACTAATTATCTGCCTTATTAACTAAAGCACACTGTGTCCTATCAACCCCCCCTTTTTACTTGGTATATTCAAAGCTGATTGTTCATACAGCATGTTGTGTTTATGCTGACAGTTAGCCAACAGGCATCGTATGTAACAGAAATAACTAAAATTACCCATACAGCAACATTTGTTTGTTCTGACAAATGTGCATCTGTGCACTGAAGTCCCAGCAGATTGGATTAGGGGGCGCAATAGACTATAGGAATAAAGCTATCACAAGAGTGTTAGTGATCAGGGACTCCCTTTTGAGGGGGGCCAAGATATCCATCTGCTGACCTGAACTGATGTCCCAGAAGGTGTGCTGCCTGCCTGGACCTACATCTGAGACTTTACTGAAAAGTTGGCAACGCTCATCTGTCCTTCTGACCACTGCCCTATGCTGCTCGTCCATGTGGCCACTAATGATACTGCCAAGTATGACCCTGAGCAGATCAGCACTGAATTCAAAGCTCTGGGAGTAAGGGTAAAGGAGCGGCGGGCACAGGTGGTGTTCTCCATTATCCACCTGGTTGAAGGTAAGAGTACAGGCAGGGGGACACCCATTCTGGATATGAATGCATGGCTGCGCAGATGGTATTGATGGGAAGGCTTCAGCTTCCTCAACCAGAGGAAGCTGTTCTGGGAAGGAGGACTGCTAGGAAGAGATGGGGTCCATCTGACCAAGAAGCAGAAGAGTATCTTTGCACACCAACTCACTAACCTAGTGAAAGGCTTTAACCTAGCTTCAAAAAGGACAGGTAGAGAGTATGCTTATAAAATGTGTGGATGACACTGAGCTGGGAGGAGTTACAAGCATTTTGGAGGACAGGATTAGAATTCAAAACAACCTTGAAAAATTAGAGAATTGGTCTGAAATCGACAAGGTGAAGTTCTGTAAAGACAAGTACAAAGTACTACACTGAGAAGGAAAAATCAATCGCACAACTACAAAATGGGGAATAATTGGCTAGGTGGTAGTACTGCTGAAAAGGATGAGGGAGTTATAGTAGATCACAAATTGAATATATCAACAATGTGATGCACTTGTGAAAAAGACTAATATCATTCTGAGGTTATTCATGGGTTGTCATATTAAAGAGATGGGAGATAATTGTCCCACTCTAGTCTGCAATGATGAGGCCTCAGCTGGAGTACTGTGTCCAATTCTGGGCACCACACTTCAGGAAAAATATGCATAAATTTGAGAGTGTCCTGAGGAGAGCAACAAAAATGATCAAAGGTTTAGAAAACCTGATCTATGAAGAAAGGTTAAAAAAGCCAACTGGATTTGTGTTGGTAAAAGTTTATACACCATCCTAAACATTTTGACTTCGGACTTACTAATTTAATAATAAATTCCTTTATCTGGTGGTCTCCAATATTAATAATTTCTTTTATTAATAATACCAACAGTATATGATGACCTAGGTAATCAAAATCTAGTCAGTCCTAGCTTCCAAAGTTAGATGTTTCTCATGGCAGCAGCTACAGAACAGCTGCTCTGGTTCTCCCTGCCTTGAGGGGAAGATTCTGCCAGCTCTCTGTCCCCACTGAGATCACTTATGGAAGGTCAGTTTACTCAGGCTCTTAATGCGGCTCCAGATTTTGTACCTTATGAAATATTGGGAAAATGTACTGTTTGGGGGGATGGGGTTACTCAATATTAAAAAAATGAATAGTGGGGCAGCTCTAGTTCTTGAACAGGATAAAAAAAATTAATAAATATAAGTAACAAAGAAGTTAGCAAACAACTAATCAATTCTCTAGAGTTATACAATAAAAAGATGAGTATATTTATAAAAAGAACAGGAGTACTTGTGGCACCTTAGAGACTAACAAATTTATTTGCGCATAAGCTTTTGTCGGCTACAGCCCACTTCATCGAACGCATAGAATGGAACATATAGTGAGGAGATATATATACGTACAGAGAACATGAAAAGGTGGGAGTTGCCCAACAAACTCTAAGAGGCTAATTAATTAAGATGAACTGTTGTCAGCAGGAGAAAAAAAACTTTTGTATTGATAATCAAGATAGCCCATTTAAGACAGTTTGACAAGATACTTCTATTTATACTTTCTATTTCCCCCATGTTAAGTATCTTAGCCCATTTAAAACAGTTTGACATCTTGATTATCACTACAAAAGTTTTTTTTCTCCAGCTGACAACAGTTCATCTTAATTAATTAGCCTCTTAGAGTTTGTTGGGCAACTCCCACCTTTCATGTTCTCTGTATGTATATATATCTCCTCACTATATGTTCCATTCTATGCGTCCGATGAAGTGGGCTGTAGCCCACGAAAGCTTATGCTCAAATAAATTTGTTAGTCTCTAAGGTGCCACAAGTACTCCTGTTCTTTTTGTGGATACAGATACAGATAATGTTTCTGAATGCTTATCTTCACCCAGGAGGATGAGGCTATCGTTTAAAATATGTACCATTATATAAACTGTGTAAACAATATCACTATGTGTGAAAAAAGTTTCACTTGAAAATTCCCAAAGGGGAAAATTTAGAGGGAATTTTCAGCTAAATTAGCATTTCCTGTCCCCCTTGAATTGCCACATCATGTCACAGAAATGCTTGTAGAGCACTGAATGAAAAAAACTGTAACCACCTGAAGATATTATTATATATTAACTTGACATTCATTTTGATATTTCTGTCAGAATAAACCCTGTTGTTACTCATATATTTTCAGTATACTTTCAGAAGCATCACCTTTCACAAAGATTAAGCTTTCAGTGATTGACATTAAAAATAATAGTGAAAAAGAATTGTACCAATTTTAAACTTTTAAATTCTTTAATGACAGAGAATGATTCTTTCTTCATTTGGAATCATGATGTTGAGCCAGCACTACATTCAGTTTTATCCAATAATTCACATCACACGCTTTGCATCCTTGGGCAACTTCAACCTCTGATCCTTTCTACCCCTTTTAGATGTAGCCTGATAAATCTATTTACATCTCTTTCCCTCTGTCATCATTATCAATGCTTTCACAATATAGTGTTGTGCCAATCCCCAACCCCTTACTTTCCCTCAAGCCTTTTAACACATAGTGTTCAGCTAACCAATGCAGCCAGAAAATCACAATAGTTTCAACACCTTACTTTCATGGGAAGGAAAAGTTTCTGAGCTGTTAGTTCCTAGTGTCTGGCAAACTAAGCAAAGAATGTAAATTACAGACACTAGAACAGCTGGAATTTCTGCCTTCTAGACAAACAAAGTTTCCAAGAAGTTCCTAATAACCATGTCATGGAAATGTTCATGATCTAGGCCCACATTCTGGTCTGAGTAACAATGGTGTACATTTTGAATAATTCCACTGAAGTCAGTGGAGTTACTCCCTATTGCACCACAATAAGTGAGATCAGAATCTGGCCCATAGTTTAAAGGCATTATTCTGCAAATCCTTACTCAGTCTTTAGCACATAAAATGAATTAATATAAGGGAATATTTAAATGAGTAAGAGGTTGCAGAATGGGCCCCTATATTTGTTTAATCTGAGGGCAGGTCTACACTACTGCTCAGGGGTATGAAAAAGCCCCTCTCCCCAGCGACGCAAGTTTTGCGATGTCCAGACCAGCATTATGTTGGCAGGTGACGCTTTCCTGCCGCCATAGGTTACGATTCTTGCTGAGGTAGAGTAATTATGCCGAAGGGAAAGCACTCTCACGTCAGCATAGTGTGTCTTCACTAGACGTGCTAAAGTGGTGCAGCTGCTTTGATGCATCTGCGCCAATGAAGTGCTGTAGTATAGACTTGCCCTAAGTGCCTGATCTGGAGTCCTTGCTCCAGTGAAACTCTGATGAAGTTCATCAGAAGTTCAGCCTAAGGACTGCAGGCCATGTCCTAAATTACTGTAAAAGAACATGGGAAAGGGGCCACAAAACTGTGAAAAATGCTGGTTTCTGGAAAGAAGAGGGACAGTTGCCCATACTCTACACTGGGTTAGATTACCATTGTTCTTGTTAATGGAAGTTTCGTACACTAAACTATCAACACTGGTTGTATACTCATTGCCACAACTATGCTAATGGGTATAGTTGGTCAGACTGTCAGCTGCATTCTCTTAAAGTCTGTTTGGCTCTTTAATGTAGCTCCTCAGGAAAACAGTTGGGTTAATGTGATAGAATAAAATACCCTTGAACTTCTTTTCTGTGTGTGAATTAATCTTTGCTGGGGGGAACTGATCCTCAGAGAGTTTGTTAAACTGAATCCCCTAATTTTTGTCTCTGCAGCTATGTCACATTAAGTGAGAATCATGCTACCGATATTCTTTTTGTAATAAATATCAGTTTAATGTTCCATTTTAAAGTTATTTAATATTTAATAATGCATAAAAAGGAGTGAATCTATGTATGAACTTCAGAAATGCCACAAAATTATAAGCAAACCAAATCAAACAAGTACTAACAATATTCACTACGGCATCTACACTACAAAGTTTGCCAACGGAGCTATGTCGGCAAAGAGTGTGAAAAAAATCACACCTGTAGCTAACATAGCTATGTTGGCAAAACCCCTAGTGTAGACAGAACTATGCCAACAGAAGAGTGCTTCTGTCATCTCAACTCGCCGTCGTGAGGATGGCCAGATAAGTCGAACTAAGATACTTCGACGTATCTTAGTTCGAAACCCCCCACCCCAATGTAGCCCACACCTTAGCTAATGCTGTAATGTAGTGTAGCTATGCCAGCTGAACTCTTGCTGGTTTACATGGTGTCTCCAATAGGGGGCTCTGCTGGCATAGCTATGCCAACAAAGACTCTGTAGGTAGACAACACAGAGTGAAATATCTAGGCTTTCATTTATTTTAAACTCCTTTTTTATTGCATGTCCTCAAGTTATACACAATTACAAACAAAACAAAATAAATCTATGTTACAAGAATCGTATTTAGGTTGCAGAGTCAAGCACTCAGAAGTTAAAATGCTTGATATACCATTGCCCATTCAACCTTAATTTTGCTCACTTGTGCGTCCATGCACCCAACTGGAAAAAGGTTTTTAAAAAGGAGCTACAAGAATTATTTGAGGTCTGGAAAACCTGCCTTTTACTCAGAGACAAGAAACTCAATATATTTAGTTTCTCCAAGAGAAGATTAAGAGATGACTTGATCGCAACCTACAAGTACCTACATAGGGAAGAGATTTCTGATAGTAGAGAGCTCTTTAATCTATCAGAAGAAAGCATACATAACAAGTTCCAATAGTTAGAAACTGCAACTATGTACATTCAGACCAGAAGTAAGGAGCAAATATTTAACAGGGAGGGTAATTAAAACATTAGAAAAAATTATCTAGCTATGTGGTGGCAGGGCTGGCTCCAGGCACCAGCTTATCAAGCAGGTGCTTGGGGCAGCCACTCCGGAGTGGGGCGGCACTTTCAGGTATTCGGTGGCAATTCGGCGGAGGGTCCCTCACTCCCGCTCAGAGTAAAGGACCTTCCGCTGAATTACCGCAGATCGCGATCACCCCCTTTTTTTTTTTTGGCTGCTTGGGGCAGCAAAACCCCTGGAGCCGGCCCTGTGTGGTGGATTCTCCATCACTCAAGAATCTTTAAATCAAGACTGCTGGATATCCTAAATGATATGCTGTGTGGTTCTGTGGCCAGCCATTATGCAGGGAGTCAGACAAGACGATCATAATGGTTCCTTCTGGCCTTAACGTCTAGCAATTGGTTAATCCTGTGCACTGAATAAGGCAAGGCTCCTGTGAAAAAATGCTATGTGATCATAATGCATACACAGAAGGAGCAGAATTAAGATGTTGTCCAGGCAAGTGTAAACTTGGTGTTTCCTAGCTTTTGCATGATTGACTTTGCAATCCAAATAACATTATTTTAAATGTATTTTCCTATTTTTTTTAATTTCTCACAGCCCTGAGTGATGTAGTTATACTGATGTAAGTTTGTAGCACAGGCCTGGCCTAGCTGCTGCTCCTGACAGAATGTCCCTCCTGCAGCTCTGTATGCCGCCAGGTGGGTGTCCAGGAAGCGCTTCATGCAAGAAGTGGGGGCGTGTAGGGGGCTGTGGAGGCGCCAGAGGGAGGGTGTGAGGGGAGCTGCAGCGGGAGGGAGCTGCAGGGGTGAAGGGCAGCACGGAAGAAGACGGACACGTGAGGAATGGAGGGACACCCGGGGCTCTCCTAAGGCGGCAGGGACCATAAACGGAAGGAGAGTTCAGCCAGCCCCGGGACACACAGCGCACCCACCGCTGCCTGGGGCTAGTAGGACGTGGCGTGTGACGTGACGTCCCTGTCCCCCCGGCATCTCCCAGCCAAAGTCCCGCTCACCAGAGCGTTTTATTGACTGAACGCGGCCGTGAACTTGCCCATGTCCCCACATAAACTGCTTCAATTTAATGCCCGCAAACGCTCCCGCTCCAGAGCCTCCCCCCGCTAACGTCACTTCCTGTCGCGGGGGGAGGCTCTGGAGCGGGAGCGTTTGCGGGCATTACATTGAAGCAAACAGAGGCCGGGGTTTGCAGGGCGGAAGAGGCGGAGTCTGAGTAAAGAGCACGCGCCTAATGTTGACGTCATCCCGCCCGTACTGCGGTTACTGGCGGCGTGGGGCCTGACGTCATTTGCGCGCGGGTTTGAAAATACAAAGCGGGGCCGAGGTGGAGCAGCCGGGAGCGTGGCCCCGCGGGGAGATGGATGGGGCCGGGGAGGGCGAGGTGTCCCCCGGGCTGTTCGCGGAGACGGAGGCCGTAGCCGCGGGCTGGATGCTGGAGTTCACCTGCTACGCGCTGTGCCGGCACTTCCGGGAGGGGCGGACGCGGGACTTCGCGCGGAGCCGGGACACGGCGCAGGGTGAGAAGGGCTGAGCCGGGGGCGGCGCTGGGGAAGGCGGGTCGCGGCCGCTCCGTGAGTGGAGCTTTTTGGGCCGCGTCTCGTGTTGCCGTGGGGAGGCTTCCCCGCGCGTGGGCGCCCGCCCGAGCGTGGCCACACAGGGCCCCGCCCCGAGTTGGCTCTTGTCGCCGACGGAGCTGTGGCCCCTCCCTGCGCTGACCCCGGCCCCAGTGCAGCTCGCCCCCCCCCTTAGGATTCCCCAGTCTCCGGGGCCGATCCCCCGGTGCCACTAACGGCCCCGCTCCGCTCGCTGCCGAAGCTCAGTCTCGTGGGGCGCTCTGCCCCCCGCCCAGCCGCCGCACTCTCGGCCGCGCTGCTCTTCGCCGCAGCGCTTTGCTGGAGCTGGCTGCGCCCTGGGGATCTTCCCCCCCCCCCCTCCCACGCCCCCGCCAGAGGGCCTCACGGTTGAACGTTTTTCCTTCCCCCATCAGGTCAAAAAGTGAAACCTGGGGAAAGGTTTCAGAGTAGCAGCCGTGTTAGTCTGTATCCGCAAAAAGAACAGGAGTACTTGTGGCACCTTAAAGACTAACAAATTTATTTCTATGCATCCGAAGAAGTGAGCTGCAGCTCACGAAAGCTCATGCTAAAATAAATTTGTTAGTCTTTAAGGTGCCACAAGTACTCCTGTTCTTTTTTCTGGGGAAAGGCTGCCGGGAATGTGCGTCTCAGCCTGAAAGGCGCTTGTCCAGTTCACTACCTTGCCTCAGGCAGGAGTGAGGTTGACAAGAGCCTTCCCAGTTGGCAGCTCGGCGACATCATCTTGATTTTTCCCACCGAACAGTTCACTTTTCCGTGGAAAACCCCGACGAGCTCTAGGTAGCACTTACAGTGAGACACACTTGTGAAGAGTAGTTTGGGCGTTCCCCAAACATTTGTTCCAGGGTACAGACTCTTGTACTTCGCTGTGAGGATCAGATCTGTGGGCATATCTACATTGGAAAGTTGTTTGGGGTTATGTTTTTCCAGGTTAAGTCATTTGAAACAACTTATTTCCAAACCAGTGCATCCACTTTAAAATGTTTAAGAAGCTTCATTTAAAATTTAAATTAAAATGCAGAGGCCCCTGGACTGGTGGCCAGGCCCCTGGACTGGTGGCCAGGCCCCAGGCAGTGTGAGTGCCACTGAAAATCAGCTGGCATGTCACCTTTGGCATGCGTGCCATAGGTTACCTACCCCTGTATTTAGTCTAAAAGATGCACACACTAAACAAACAGGCACACAAGCGCTGAAGTGCGTGAGCATCTGAACGTACAGATGAATCTCACCCCCACCACTAGCACATTTCAAGCTATTAGAAGATAACAGTTTAAAGATTTGACACGCTAAGATGAGAAGAAAATGACCATCTGTATCAGAATGTGTTACAGAGCACAAGGAAGTATTCAAAAGTTTAAAAAAAACAAACAGGAGAAAAGGATGAAGGTGTGTCTGTGCTACAAATAGTGGTGGCCCAATTATTAAATGTAAATATTTATAGGCTAATAGTTGTAAGCCTACAAGAATAAACCATTAATTCACATGAAAAGTTTTATTTGGGAATTAGAGAGGTTGTTTTCTTAAACTCAGAGGTGGAATTGTGTTTTGAGTTCTGTTTTAGTTTTGCAGCAAACCACCATTGATGAACAGAATTCAGAGCATTAGTCTACTGAATACTTTTTACCCCCACCTTTCCATCCACCAAAATAAGCCATAATATTTACCCAGAAAAACTATGCATAGTTTTTTGCACTGATTTTCACCTGTTTTTGTTGTTGTTATAAACACTGATATTTTCCCAGGAAAAATAAAATAAAAACTGAAAATGAAGGGCCCGAGAGAGAGAGAGTGTGTGTGTGTGTTCGTTCATTCGTTCGTTCTTCCTTCCCACCCCCAAGCATTCTAGGAGGGCCAAACGGTTCTTGGAGAAATTCACCAGTCTGGTGTAGTCAAGATCTGAGAAGGACAACACTCTAACTGCTTCCCCTATCTCTGAGGATATCTGCTGAGAAACTCAGGGGAAGGGTCATAATCAACTGAACATGAGTTTCTAGTGAGATGCTGGGCTAAAAAGGCTAATGTGATCCTTGGTTATATAAACAGGGAATATTAAGTAGGAAGGTTGTATTACCTCTGTGGTGATCAGACCAAAGCCAGATACTGGAATACAGTTCTGGTGTCAGCAATTCAAAAAGGATGTTGAAAAATTGGAGAGAGTTCAGCAAAGAGCCATGAGAATGATTAAAGGGTTGGAAAACGTACCGTATCATGAAAGACCCAAGGAGCTCAATCTCTTCAGCTTATCAAAGAGAAGGTAACAGAGGGGCTTGATCGGTTTATAAGTACCTACGGAAATTTGATTGTAGCAGGCTCTTCAGTCTAGAAGACAAAAGTATAACAAGGTCCGGTGGGTGGAAGTTAAAGCTAGACAAATTCGGACTAGAAATCTGCAAGTTTTTAAGTGTGATGGTAATTTACCATTAGAACAATTTACCAAGGGCTGTTGTGGAAATCGTTTACATTAAGATTGTATGTTTTTCTAAAAGATGTTTTGTATTTCAAGCAAGAATTAATTTGAGGAAATTCTATGGTCCGTGCTAGTCAGGAAGACGGGTTACAGAATCTATGAACCAGTGCTATTTGTGCCATGTCTCTCAAGAGAGAAACTATGGACCAGCAAAGTTCTCCAGTCTTGGTTTAAGCAACCTAAATGTTGTATTTCTGGTTTTGGTATAAACAGTTTTCCAACTTGCTGCAATATTTGTCTGAAAATCTTGCATTGAACTTTTATTATTCCAGTGTCTCAAAGCATTTTTAACAACTTCTGAAATTCTCTGTTCTGTTAGTTTAAAGTACGTTGATCAATTTATACCCAAACAGTATGTCAGATCTAACTGCAGTTCCATTCAGTTTCATGTAAGTGGAAAGTGCTAATGTACAGGAACAAGGCTCTTTCTGTCAGAGTTTGAAGGAAGGAGAGAGATGGGAAGGAATGCAAAAACCACGGTAAAGCAGTGATCATAGCTATCAGTAATAGGACTTGTGGTTGAGAACTCTTCCCTTCTCCATTCCCTTGAAAAATTTCCACATATTTGCCACCTTCCCCAGAGCTAGATAGAATTCAAACTCTACTTTGCTTCAAGCTAAGGTCAAAATACATTCATCAAACCTGTACTGTGCAGCTGTAAGTCAAAGATCTGGAAAAAATACAGCTGCTGAGGAAACTGGAATGTCTTTCACACTTGAATAGGTCCAGTGCAAAGACTTAGACCTGGTCCACACTAAAAAGGGGGTTCGAATTAGGGTATGCAAATTCAGCTACGGGAATAGCGTAGCTGAATTCGAAGTACCCTAATTCGAACTACTCACCCGTCCAGACGCGGCGGGGTCGAATTCCGCGGCTCCCCCGTCGACTCCACCACCGCCGTTTGCAGTGGTGGAGTACCGGAGTCGACCGCGGCGCTTCCGGAGTTCGAACTATCGCGTCTAGATCAGACGCGATAGTTCGAACTCCGTGAAGTCGAACTCACCGCGTCGACCCGCGCGGTGAGTATGGACCTGCCCTTAGTTTCCACTATGCCTCCTACACCTAGAGAAATACAATTCTTACACATTACCTGTACTACAGTTATTTGAAATCTAGCTCCAATTTTCTTTAAAATCTTCTGAACTCTGGCTCCATCTACAGGATACAGTAGCTAAGGAATGCACTATTTGGATTATGGAAATCATTATCTACGAAGTCTCTACATTACAAATGTAAAACTTAAAGTATTTGTATTTGAGACAAAGTTCTAGTTTGTCTAGTCTGTTTTGGCTGAGATGAGGAAGGCCAATGAAGTAGTGAGAATAAATTGTGGAACTATGTTGCTATTCAAAACTATATTTCTCTAGCTGAAGTCTAGACTTACAGTAGTCCCAGTGCTCTTGCTCCCCCTGTCCACACTGCAGTAGAATTGTAAAGGAAGCCTGGAAAGCACTACAGTATTTAGAGCTGTGTTGGGTAATAAACCAAGGGCTTTAAAATAAACTAACTTGTAAACGCTATTAAATTTGTAGCACCTGTTCCAACTTTCCCCATGGGCCAGGACTTACTACTATAAGCAAGTACATTAATTTGATTTTTTTCCTTATGTAAATACATCTTAAGTAAAATAGAATGACCACTGTCGCATACAGTGTGGTCTAGTGATGTTAACACTGGGTTTGGGAGTCAGGAGCTCCCAGATTCGAGCCCCAGTTAGCACAAAGTACATACTTAAGTGCTTTGCTGAATTGCTGTTCTCTAATCCCGGCTCTGCCTCTGATGCTTGTGTGGTCTTGGGCAAATTACTTGACCTTGCCTCACCCCTTCCCGTTTTACTTTTCTCATTTGACTACTTACCCTTTGTGTTGTGAGGGTTCATTAATTCAGTTTGTTCTGCACCTTTCAAATAAATATGAACTTTATTGAGGTTATATGCACTGTAACTTTACCTTGCTGTTTTATTTTTTTAATACTAAACTGCACGTGCATATTAAACAATGTTACAGTGCCATCCACTTCTTGAATCTGGTATTTTTAGCCCAAAGAAATATATTATACGTCTCCTCTTTCTACTTACTTGACTCACCCTGATTTGGTCTTATATTTCTAATTCTAATGAATCTGTTTAGACTGATGGTCATAATGCCATGGTGCTTCAATTACTTCTTTCCAAAAACTACTTTCACCCTAATAGGTATAATGGTAATATATATGCCCTCCTTTCCTTGTGAAATGTTGCAAGAGGATTTCCCTTGCATGTGCTTTAAGATGTTGCTGTTGCTATGGTAACACACTTGCTTTGTCAGTCAAATAGCTACAATGAATTTTTTTTCTGGGTAATCCTATTTCCTTTGTTCCTTGTCTCTGAGGTAGCACATGGTTTTGGGATATTACCAAAAAGTCTTTAAAGTCTCCAGTTGTATTTTATTTATCTCACTTAAGATTTTGAGCGAAACAAAAGCTTTCATTTACATGTGGTATTGTGCGATTCTGAATTTAGTTAATATTTTACAGAATATGAACCTCTGGTGTGCTCCGTCACTTCTAGTTGCTGCTGTAAATCTCAAGTCATCTGTCTTAAATATGAACTTGATTACATCCTTTTTGGAGAAGAAAGTTATTTACTAATGCACTTTTGAAAATGACTGCTAATACTTTTTTAAAGCATTTACATTGGTTAGACTAGTGCCATACCTATCAGATTTAAAGTATTTTAAGTTCTGTGCCTCTTTTACCTCTATCCACAGTGTGGCACTGCTGGAACAAAACTGATTTAAGTTTTCTCTTTCCTTTTTCAGCTATTATTAATGGACTGTCCAAAATAGCTACTCATCAGAGGAAAATAGTGTACCTGTGTCAGTTTTTGACACGAATTTCAAAAGGAAAAACACTTGGTAAATATTTCTCAGTTAACTCTCTTCTCATTTTTTAATGTAATTCTGATTTTTAAAAGGTTATTTGGATGAAGCTGATATGCTTTTCTCCACTCACTTGGCATGGTGCACCAGATGAGTTCTTCCTTTCCTTCCTCCTCCCCCAATCCCCACTTTTCTTAGTAACTGTGAATAATTAAATTGCTTTCCTTAGGTATATATTTTTCACCTGATTACATTCAGACAGTGTTCAACTTTTTTTTCTTTTTAAATTTAGTGTCTGTTTTTCCAATTATAAAAAAAAAAAAAAATCCTGCATTATCAGTACTGAACACTCCCATTTGGCCTATCCTCAGCCCCCAGGGTTTTTACAGAAATGTTGGTAGTGATAATAGACTTGAGTTGCAGGGGATTCACCTGTATACCCTTCTGGATGGCATCTTGATCAGAGCTCCATCACAGTGAATAGCACAAAGGGACACATCTTGGATGTTGAATCTCTTCCAGGCATAAAGCTTCATCCGTGCCAGGATAAGTTCTCTGGTGCCATCCAGTATTACATTTTCTTGTTGCAAAGCCACAGAATACCTATCATCTCGCTACGCTTCCAAATGCTAGGATTCCTGGTGTCGTGCATAGGGATTGCTCCATGGGCACAATCACTCATGAGAAGTCTTCAAGCCTTCATAGTAAGGGTGTGGGACCACTTCCTCAATCAAATAAAGAGTGGTTACGGACCTTGAGGCTGATGGCAACTGGGACAAATTACAGCATGGTTTTACGAAAGGTAGATCATGCCAAACCAACCTGATCTCCTTCTTTGAGAAAGTAATATTTTTTTAGACAAGGGAAATGCGGTGGATCTAATATATCTTGATTTCAGTAAGGCGTTTGATACGGTACCGCATGAGGAATTACTGGTTAAATTGGAAAAGATGGGGATTGAAATGAAAATCCAGAGGTGGATAAGGAGCTGGTTAAAGGGGAGACTGCAGAGGGTCGTATTGAAGGGTGATCTGTTGGGTTGGAGGGGGGTTACCAGTGGAGTTCCTCAAGGTTCGGTTTTGGGTCCGATTTTATTTAATCTATTTATCGCTGACCTCGGAACCAAAAGTAGGAGTGGGCTGATAAAGTTTGCGGATGACACCAAGTTGGGAGGTATTGCCAATTCGGAAAAGGATCGGGATATCCTCCAGGGAGATTTGGATGACCTTGTAAACTGGAGTATTAGTAACAGGATGAAATTCAATAATGAGACGTGTAAGGTTATGCATTTAGGGATGACTAACAAGAATTTTAGTTATAAGCTGGGGACGCACCAGTTGGAAGTAACGGAGGAGGAGAAGGACCTAGGAGTCCTGGTTGATCGTAGGATGACTATGAGTAGGCAATGTGATGTGGCTGTTAAAAAAACTAATGCGGTCTTGGGATGCATTAGGCGAGGTATTTCTAGTAGAGATAAGGAGGTGCTAGTCCCGTTATATAAGGCGTTGGTGAGACCTCATTTGGAGTATTGTGTGCAGTTTTGGTCTCCCATGTTTAAGAAGGATGAATTCAAACTGGAACGGGTACAAAGAAGGGCCACTAGAATGATCCGAGGAATGGAAAGCCTGTCGTATGAAAGGAGACTTGAGGAGCTCGGTTTGTTTTCCTTAACCAAAAGAAGGATAAGAGGAGATATGATTGTACTCTTTAAATATATCAGAGGGATAAATACCAGGGAAGGAGAGGAATTATTTCAGCTCAGTGCTAATGTGGACACGAGGACAAACGGATATAAATTGTCAGTCAGGAAATTTAGGCTTGAAATTAGACGAAGGTTTCTAAGCATCAGAGGAGTGCAATTCTGGAACAGCCTACCGAGGGAAACAGTGGGGGCGAGGGACCTCCATGACTTTAAGATTAAGCTGGATAAGTTTATGGAGGGGATGGTATGATAGGATAACGGGTTTAGTCAATAGGTCAATAACATGCCACACTGGTAACTAATACAAAGGGTCAATGTTGGGATATTGTTAGCCTTTTCCAGAGGGTCTGGCTGGAGAGTCTTGCCCACATGCTCGGGGTTCAGCTGATTGCCATATTTGGGGTCGGGAAGGAATTTTCCTCCAGGGTAGATTGGCAGTGGCCCTGGAGGTATTTCGCCTTCCTCCGAAGCATGGGGCAGGGGTCGCTTGCTGGTGGATTATCTGCTACTTGAAGTCTTTAAATCATGATTTGGAGCATTCAACAGCAGAGTCAAGGGACAGAATTAGTTCAGGAGTGGGTGGATCGGCTTATGTGGCCTGCATCTTGCAGGAGGTCAGACTAGATGATCATAATGGTCCCTTCTGATCTTGAGTTCTAAATATGGGTTCCTTACAGTGGTGGTCAGCCCACGACAATGTGTGCAAAGGCATGCCTATCTGCCTTCCAGATCCTTTAGTCCTCACAAGCACTGCAGATTCAACAAGTGTGCCAAGAGCACAGTGCATATCCCAGAAATCAGTGTTGGCAGCCCTGTCTATACAAGAGCCTTACTGCATGTTCCAAAAGGACAGGGTGGTGGTCAGGACACCATAAACCTTCCTTCATTCTGTCCAAAACTACAACATCCATCTGAAAAGGCATGGCATACTTAGCTGTCAGAAGAACTCTGAAAATCTATCTCAAGCATACAGAATCCATGAGAAGCTTGTGCTCCTTGTTTGTGTCCTTCCACTCAAGATTCCAGGGGTCCAGAGCTTCCAAGTCTTCCATCGCTAGGTTGATTAGACCAGAGTCTCTCAAACTTTGCAGACTACTGTACTCCTTTCAGAAGTCTGACTTGTTTTGCATACTCCCAAGTTTCACCTCCCTTAAAAACCACTTGCTTACAAAATCAGACATAAAAATATGAAAGTGTCAGTGCATGCTATAACTGAAAAATTGCTTACTTTCTCATTTTTACTATATAATTCCAATTGATTTTGTAATATAAATATTGTACTTCAGCATATAGTGTATAGAGTAGTATAAACAAGTCATTGTCTGTATGAAATTTTAGTTTGTACTGACTTCACTAGTGCTTTTTATGTAGCCTGTTGTAAAACTAGGCAAATATCTAGATGAGTTGATGTACCCCCGGAAGACCTCTGTGTACCCCCAGTGGTACACGTACCCCTGGTTGAGAACCACTGGATTAGACTGTATTCTGGAAGCTTACAAATCATCCACAGGGATCCCTGAAAGGATCAAGTCACACTCCATGAGATCTTTAACAATCTCATGCGTGGGATGAGCTAGTGGATCCACTTCTGAAATTTGCAGAACAGCCACTTAGTCTATAGCTGACACCTTTTGTTAAGCACTACAAAATGCTTTCTTTGGCAGGAAGGTGCTGTAGGCAGTGGCCCAGAAATAGATTTCTTCAGACTCTTATAAATGTCAAAACAGGAGCTTTTGAAAGGCCACTAGTTGCAACTAAGTTGTAAGTTTAGTAGTAACTGAAGCAACAATATTAAGAGAGAGATGGAAATGTATGTTTATATAAATATTTCTCTATTCTCTGAAGTTGAAGGCACTTCAGTTTTCTTTGAGTCTCCAGCTATGCTGCAAGTGATATTAAGTGTGGCTGACTTTAAAACATCTATTTCAGGAAGAATGATGATCTGTCTATAGTTAAGAAAGATACTAAAAAATAGGGGACAAACCCTTCCAAAACTAAGGAAGATACTACTCTGTATGCGGTATATGCAGAAGAGGGCGAGTCAGAATTTAATCAGTTGAAATTAAGAGGCAAAACTGAGCCAGATTCCAGGTATATGTAAACAATATATCCAAAATAAATACAATTCATACAAGCAATCATATTTAAACTTAATACATATGAGCAAGAATACTGAGCTAATCACAACACTGAGAAGTATAACTTGCTTTAAAAACAAAGGCACAGTAGTGCGGCCATCAGTATGTGGGGAGGGAGTTCAGTTCCTGTTGTGTTTTGCTAACATTGAAAAGACTCTAATTCAGCTCTGCAGAGCACATTTGAAGACAATGTGAGACAGCAAATTCTCCACACACTGAAAATATTTTGAAGAGATGTGAATTTTTTAAAACACTAATACTCATGCACAGTTTTTAAAAAAAATTACATAAAATTAAATATATTTAATGTGATAATTTCAGCTGTTAGGAAAATGGTGTCATGCTATTACTCTTTGCCACTTCAGAGGTAGCTTTTTCTTCTAAACTTTTTTTCATTTTCTCCTTAAGGTTGTCACTTTGAAAGCGATCAGAGAATTTCACCTTTGGAATCTGCTCTGTCAATTTGGAAATTGCTTGAAGAAGAGCAAAGCAAACCAGATAACCTGCATGAAGATATTCATCGCTTAATTTTGATTCAGGTATATGCATTGATCTGCATAAATGTTTTGAACAATCTAGTAATTCACATACTCAAAAGAAAACTGCCCGAGTTCTAGTTCAACTTACACTTTATATGCAAGTGGGATGAGGTGTAACTTCTGTTGAAACCGTAATTGAGAATTTCAGGGGAAGGTGCAAGGTATGCCACACTAGACAGTTGTTGGATAATATGCACTTGCAAAAATTTCATAAGTCAACCTCAGTTGGGGGTGAATAACTCCTCAGGCATGGGATCATTTCAAAACCTTTTTTTAGTATTAACTATTTCTGGATAGTTCTTGCCATCCATATAAATGTCCAGTCATTCTTTGAATCTTGTACTTCTTGCTTGTTTCTTACAGCAAAGTACTTACCCACACTGTACCATAGCTAGATGCAGAAAAAACAACAGAACCCCTTTTTAATGTACTCACTTGCTCTAAAATAATAGTAAAAACAAATTTCTCCCACTATAATATCTTATGGGGACTCAGTTAAAATCTGAATTTAAGTTTTAAGTAGGAGACCATCTTAATAGATTTGGTGCCTTGTAAAGCTGGATAAATTTAAGTTTTTTATACTTCCAGATTTCCTAAATGGTATTGCATTTTAGTATATCTTGTAGATATAATTTATTTACCCTCATTATAGGCTGTAGCCGTCCACATAGAGAGAGGATACTTTAAGGAAGCTACAGAAGTCCTTGAAAGACTATTTGCAGAATCGGAATCAAATAAGGTGGTAATGGTAACTTCTGGGTGTCTTGGGGTTTTTTTGGAGGGGGGGGTAAATATTTTCACCTTTGTGTAGAATATAAGGGGAGGGGCAATAAAATCAGGCTGTTTAGCTTGGGGTTTGTTGTTTGCCATATTCACTCTGACAGCTGTCTCAGTGAGAGGCGGCTGAAAGTAATTTTCCAGGAGTAGACAATACAGCTTTGTCTAGATTAGAATTTCACCAGCATAACCGGAATTCAGTGAACAATTTTAGTACTTCAAAAGCAGAAATAGAATCCACCTCATTCCTCGTAATAGTTCTTAGTAAAGAGCAATACAAACTTTAGTCTCTAAAGCAGATGATACTCGTCATACTCATGGGGAACAGATTTGATCAATAAAGACTTCTCATTTTTATGTAGTTTCTTATGAGCAGAAGCACAGTCTAAGAAGAAAAAGAACCTTTAGTAAATATTCAGTCGCAAGCCAGGCATGTGATAATTGTGCTGAGAAACCAGGTAAATCCATGCATTCCTCTACATGGATTGTGATGGGTTCCATAGCAACTTTGCATTTCCAAGAAACTTGAATGCTTTCTAGAAGCCTGGAACCTGAATTTTATTCTGGTCATACTCATGAGTTTTCCACCTGGACCATTGCAGAGTGCTCTATTCACTTCCTCTCTTATAAGTGATATTTCCACTTTTATGGGAGTGTCAGTTACCACAAACTGCAGCACAAGGAGGAGTTGGAATTTAAAGCTATGGTAGCTTCCATAACATGAATCTGTAGTACTGTGTGCAGGATTTGGATGGCTGTTGTCTGGAATTCAGGTCACATCTTGACCCAACTTTTTTTCTCATTGCTTTAGTACTAATTTGGCTCTTCTTTTTCTGAATATTACTAACAATTGCTAACCTCTTTGAGAGGTAATTTGCAGAGGCAATAAAAGAGAAAAGAGGTTATTTACTAACAACTAGAGTTCTCTGAATTGTCTATTCCACTCTCCTTTTCACCATTTCCTTGGAGTTGTAGGATTGGCTTAAAGAAGGTGAAGAGGAAATAAGGGTCATTTGGAAAGTTTTGGAATCCATAGGTTACAGTTTAATGTTCATGCAACCCAAACTCCTTGAAATGGTTCTGGAATTCATAAGGCATGATACAGAACCCAAAATAAGGATCTATGTAGGCAATACCTTCAGAGGACTCAGTTACTAGTAAATAGCCTTCCTTGTACATTTTTGATGATTGTCATTCCCAGCCAATGCACAATAGGTATTTGAGAAGTGATATTAAGCATATTATAAAATATATTTGCAGGTGTTGCTTATATAGTCAGATACAATACATGAATTTTTGGTATATTCTGAATTTTCTTTGTTATAGGCTTTAAGAATGAAGCTGGCCTTAATAATTAATGGGAACAATCCAGATCTGCCTTTTCTTCAGAGCTTCAGTTATAATCTCTTGATCAATAAAATCAAGTCTTACATTGATCTTTTCTTGAAAGAAAACTCAACAAATTTTCTAATCAAGGTATGTTGAGTAAACACAAAGTGGATAAACTAATAAAAATGGTGCCTGCTGAGGCAAAATAAAGGGGGTGGAAAAAGTCCAGGAGATGAGTTGAACTAGAACAGTACCTTGAGCACTTTTAGAGAGGAGCCTTACATTGCCACATATGGTTCTGTTAATAAACAAGGCAAAGCATGTGCTTGAGAGAAGAATAGTAGAATAAATTTCAAAAAAAATACTACAGAAAATAGATTCTTAATGTGGGAAACAAAAGTATTGCACAACAAGCTTTGTTTTGAAAGAAATACGAGAAAATAAGAATTGTATGATTAAAACTGGATCCTTTTAAACTTGCGTATGGGTAAGAGGACCACTTTTTCTCATCTAGAACAGACTGTTTAAAAAAGCATGAAATAGCTAGTTACGTTATTTTTTCTTTAAGTCTATAAAACTTCTAGTATTATACAGCTTAGATATTTATTGTAAATTAACATCAGATTAAAGAAGTTGTTAATTTTCACTTCCTTCCTATTTGAAATCACTGTTGAGATAGAGAAACATTTCTTATCCTGAAGATGAACTGCGGTAGGACACTTTAATAAAGTCCATCTTCTTTTATGTAGATATTGAAAAGAGATAATGAAAACTATACCTAGTCAGCAGTGAGGGGAAATTCTTTAATGTGTGCTTTTATAATTGAGAAATTCAGAGGATTGCTTCTAAACTTTGTGTGGTATTTTACAAAGTTAAAGAGAGGAACAAGTCTTTAAATCAATAAATCTGAGCTTCTCTAACCTTTTTTAGAAGCAGAGACCCAGAGGAGGGCATTCAAAGTATTAAGTACACTTAAAGTATTCAAAGTGGCACTGTAATATGGGGATCTTTATCTGCTAGTGACCCCTTGCAGGACAATGGGGAACTACGCCAACCTGTCTCCATTGTTCATTATGCTGTCACACCCAACTCTGCATTTGTCAAGTCATTGTCAAGAACTGACCCCTCCTGGCCAGGTCTTCAAAAGTCTCTGTCCCCTTTAGGCTAATAGGGAACAGAAGTTGTGTGACTCCAGTAGGAGCTAATCAGTCCTAATTGTTCTGGAGGTAGGAGCTTCTTTTAAAGAGACCCTGGCTAGGGTAGGTAGGGGAGCCCAGGTGCATCCACTCCACTGGGTTCCAGCCCAGGGCCCTTGTTAGTAACAGCCAGCACTAGCCCTTTACAGACCGTTGTTGTTCCCTGAGTGACTTCCTACCTCTGTAGTCTTCCCCAGCTTCTTGCCCTGGTTCTCCCCTTTCAGTAGGTTAGTTTGTCTGTCAGCTTCTCACCGGTATACTGGAGGGATCCTTTCTCTGCTATCCCTCTGTCTCTGGCAGTTGCCCACTCCCCCTGCCTTGCAGCCCTTTTATCCTCACAGCTGCTGTGGGGCTGCCAGTCAGCTCTGGCTGAGCAGTCAGTTGCTTTGTTCTAAATTTTTTTAATTGGTTAAAAAAATTCAGATTTCTGTTAGGGCACCAAAGAAAATACCTTTAGATAGTTCCCTGCTGTTGCTATGTGTCTCTTCAATAGAGGTGAGACAGGAAGACCCAGGAGCTCCACACCAAATGTTCTAAGGCCCACAGTATACCACTCCCCCTTTCCTACCCATCCCTGTTAAACTCTTCAGGAGCATCACTGAGGTTAGTGTTTTCAATGTCCAAAGTACTTTCTGTTACATGCAGAGGAATCCTGGGGAGCAAACAGCCTACTCCTTCCATTGCACAGTCAGCTGCTTTCCCCTCCTAGCCATATCCACGGACATGCCTGTACTTCCCTGGCATAGAGAAGTCCCACAACTCCATGTCACTTGGCTACATTGTCCCTTGGTACCATGCAGGGAGGTTAGTGGGGCAAAGGGGGTGCATATGTGGGTCAGAGTGAAGGGTGTCTGTCTTGACTACCACCAAACTCAGAATCTTCAGAAGTGCAGCAGCTACTGCTATTGGCGAACTCCTTGCAGGGCCTTGGAAAAAAGCGAGTAGGTAAGCTGTGCCAGAGCAATGAATAGGTAGTGTTATCAGGCTAGTACTGAGACAGGAGGAAGTGCCATCAAAAAAATCCATCTGAATTCATACACAATAAATGGAGGGGGGGTAACTTTTTTTTTTTCCAATTTGGCAGTTACTATCTCATGTTTTGACTTGAACAATAATAGGTACAACATTTGCAGGCACAAACATGATTTTCAAATGTGTCCCTTTAAATTTTCAAACATCTGACACATTGATGGTTTTAAATAGCTGACTATTAATATTACACTTTTTCTGCTGCTCTCTCCACTTGCCTATAAGCGCACACGTATATCCTGATTGCCTTAGATAAAATTTGTTACTGTTACAGCCACACCAAAAGTGTCTGCTGTACATGTCATACCAATATTCTTAAATTCTGATCTATCAGATATTTAGTTTTAAATTTAAAATGGCAAGAAAGCCAGTAGGATCTATTCATACAAGCAGTACAATTGAATCTGCCTCTAGAATAACATTTGCTCCCTTAGAATTGCTCTAACATGCATCCCCCACATACCCTTGTTTGTTTGAACATGTATTGTGTAACTATTAATGTACATAGCATCAAATGTGTTCCTCTCTTAAAATGTCTTTGGTTATTGAACTTTTGATAAGTGTTCTGATGGAACTCTAGTTCTAAGCATAACCTAATAAATATATTCAAAGTAGCATTCATCTTAATGGCAAAATGTTACTATTAGAAATTTCTTCAAAGTAACTACTTTAGTATACCTAATGTGTTGTGACAGTTAATACATGTTGTTACTTAACTGCAATTTGTGTTCAAATAAATGCATCACTTGCTCTTACAATCCTCATAGGCAGCCACAAAAGAGGTGGAGACTAAAAGATTGGAAGCAACAATGTCACACAATAAACCTGAAAATACTATTGAAACAAATAATGAAAGTAATTTGGAAACAGAACAAAGGTTTGTAACTCAGCATCATACCAGTAGCCATATAAGAATTTATCAGTGATATTTGAAATTAGCTTAGTGAGTAAAATGTACTTTGTTGTGGGTGGCAATTTGTGGGAAAACTCTATTTTATTTTTTTATTTTTTTAAATCAATGTTTTAATACTCAAATTTAAGTGAGATAGAAAGACTTGTCTATTATAACAGGAGTTAGTGTTTTATTTACATGATATAAGCAAGATTTGTTTGATTCTTTTAGTGGTAAAAATTGTGTGAATTCCATTTCTGTATAATATATTAACCAACTGTAGTTCTTATTTTTTGTGTTTTTTAGTAGCATGGGAGATTCTCTCTATTGTGGGATGTGAGGTTTTTGTAGGTGGGAGCGGGATACAAATGCAAGGAACAATGTGGGACCAGGTATTAAGGGGCAGGATGGGAGCAGGATTAAAAGAATAGTCCCATGCAGGGCTCTACTACAAGGAGGCAAAAGAATTCTTCCAAAAGATAATGGCCAACAGAAAACAAGTTGGTAGGGCTTGGCACGGACTTGGTAAGTATTTGAAGATGCACATTTTTAACTTTAACAAATCTTGTCAGAGACAGTTGTGACAGTTTAAAAACATTGAAATCTATTTAATTTTTCTTTATGAACAAGCTTTTTTTAGTCCTGCCCTTCAAATTCAGGGCATACTGGCATATGAAGAAGAGAAAGCAAGGAGACAAGGGTTCCATGCCTTGGTATGCTTCTGCCAAAGTGGAGGGGAGAAACCCATCCCTAGTTCACTGATGACTCTAGTAAATTAGGTTGTCTGTCTACTAGTTGTGATCATAGTGTAGAAAGTAGTTGGGTCTCTTCCAAACCAGTAACCTAAAAAAATGATTTGGAGTAGAGCAAACGGTTTAACTTCTTAAAGCTTCTGTTTGAAAGCACTGACATGCCTTTAATAATGAGGGATGTTGTGGAAGTTTGACTAAACTTGTAAATTTGGATGCCATTCACCTTTCTTTCTGACTGAAGGTGCTGTGGTGATTATTGAAATCCTAGATCTGCTACAAGTTCTTTCTCACTGAGAAAGATGGTGGGCTAGAATAGATGATTTTCATTGTGGATGTAGACCTCACTGCTACTGTTTTATGTTTGATCTGAACATTTCACTAAGGAAGGTAACCTGGATGCAGGTTAGACTATATTAGTGAAGAGTAATTGTAAAATGTTGTAAGGATGGTGTCTTATACTGATTACATCTGTTGAGAGAGAGAGTGATAGAATACAGGATAGGGAAGACTTAGTTGAAGAATACAAATGTTTCCATAAGTTGTCTATAAGAAGGATTTAGAATTATAGTTTGAAAATATGGGCATACTACTCTTTGAAGGACTTCTTTATAATTAATATTTCAATTTTAAGCATGTATTATATTTAGTCACATATTCTTGTTTTTTGGTGGGCCGAGGTATTGCCACCTGTCTTTTTTTTTTTTTTTAATAGGCTAATAATGGGTCTCTAAGGAGGTTAATGGTTCTACATAATTAACCTTTGTATACTTTGTTAGAAGCTTTATTAGAGAGGGTAAGGTCACTTGGCTAGACAGAAGGGTTGAAGTTTAGGGGATGACTTTTGGCTTTTAAACATTTCTATCTTTTTTTTTTTAAAGTAATCTAGAAGATCAGAGAACTATTGGAAACGAATCATCAGAGAATGCAAGAGAACATCTAAAAAAGTAAAGAATTTTTTGTTGCTCTGTCTCACTAAAGCTGGGTGAAATTTTTATGGCGAATGGTAAATTTGCCCAAAAAAATCAGTTGTTTGAGGCAACCAAAAGTCTTTTGAGAATTCAACCCAAATTCTTGAATAGTCTTGGCTGATTAAATAAAATGAAGAAACAAATTTTGAAAAAGTCAAAACAGCTTGTTCTTCTGCGAGCGATGGCATGTGTCAATTCCACTGTAGACTTGTGTGCACCTCATGCACAGATATTGGAGACTTCTCTTTTTACTCAGCAGTACCCATCAGGGCTGCTTGAAGGCTCTTTGTGGCCACACGCCACTGTATGCTGGTTTAAGAGGGCAGAGGTATCCCTGATCCCACTCAGTTCCTTCATACGGTCAGTGATGGTTGTCCAGAATGTACTTCAAAATGGTAGAAAACCCTCAACTAGAATCACTTACCCGCCCAAGTGGAAGTGCTTCTCCATTTTGGCTCATGAGAAAGGTATGTCTCCTCACAAAGCATCCCCGACAGCTGTGCTGAACTACCTTCTAGATCTAAAAGAGAATGTGACCATTAGTTCAATAAGGGTACATTTGGCTGTTCTCAGCTTTCCATATACCGGAAGATAATAGGCCCCTTTTCTCCTACCCCATTGTTAGTCAATTTCTGAAGGGTATGGCCAGATTATACCCTCAAGTGCAGGATCCCATCTCTCCTGGGGACCTTAATTTAGCCCTGACTAGTCTAACGGGACTCCACTTTAAAATTTTCATGACTTGCTCCTTCCTTCACCTTTCCATGAAGGTAGTATTCCTAGTAGTGATCACCTCAGCCAGAAGAGTTGGTGAGCTCAGAGCTCTAGTGTCAGAACCACCTTATGCAGCTTTTAAAAGAATAAGGTTTATCTCTGTCCACACCCAAAGATTCTTACAAAAGTAGTCTCAAATTTTCACATTAACCAAGATATCTGCCCATGTTTTTTCCAAAACCCTATCACCATAAGCATGAAGAAAGACTTTACTCACCAGATGCGAGAAGAGAATTAGCTTTATACCTAGTGCACACTAAATCTTTCCAAACTTCCTTATCAGCAACCGTGACAAAGAGCTGTAGAGTTAAGGGCAATCCACTTTCCTCCCAGAGAATCTCCTCCTGGATCTCTCTGCATCCATTTGTGCTACCAACTGTATAACAAAACCCCACCATCTCCAGAACCAGCACATTCTGCTAGAGCACAAACAGCTTCTGCAGATTTCCTGGCTTGAGTACCAATTGTTGATCTGTGTAACGCAGTGACTTGGTCATCAGTCCACACTTTCACTTCTCATTACACCATTGACTGTCAGTGCACAGATGATGCCAGTTTCCATAGCTGTTTGCTTGTGAGCCACCTACAGTGGAAATGACATGTGCAATCATTCAAAGAAGAAGAAACGGTTATTTACCTTTCTGCAACAGTTTGAGGTGTATTCCACAACCTGCCTGCCTTCCCCTCTCTATTGGAGTCAAATGGGTACAAAGAAACAGAGGCATTGGAGTGGCTCTGCCTTATACCAGCACACAATGCCACGCGGCAACAGAGCGCTCTCAAGCTGCCCCAATGGGTACCACTGGGAGGGGCGGGGGAGGAGGGAGTGGAAATCTGACATCTTTGCGAGAGGGTGTGAACACTCCTCTAGTGGAATGTACATGTGCAACACACCTCAAAGAACAGCAGTTATGGAAATGTAGATAACTATTTCTTTTGAAACTTTCTAAACCAACAGTTTTGAAATGTCACTTCAGATTCATTTGTTTTGACAAGAAAAAGTGAAAATTCAGTTTGTTTGAAAAAATTATTTTCAGTTCAGTGACCAAACCGAAAAATCAGCTTGCATAGCTGTCACACGTATTCTGAATGTTTCAGCAGGTCTAGTTGTTATATCTTTATGTATCTTGTAGGTCACACAAACGCCTTTATTCCTTAGCACAGAACACCCTCTGGAAGCTAGAAAACATGCCTTCTAATGGGATAACAAAACACAGGAAAACCAGTTGTCTTCAAAGTGAGTATACTGTGGTTTTCATTAAGACTTGTGGTACACAGAATGCAATATAACTATTCACAGATAATTTATCTTGATACTCATGGGCTTTCAAAATATTACCTCTATATGACTGTTTTCCTCCCTTGGAATTTGCTACTAACTTGTTCAAGTACTCCACCATTTTTTGTCTGCCTTTGGAACAGGAAAGCAACAATCACGGTGCCTCAAGACTCTGCCTGATTTCAGATTTTGGGGGCCAAATTCTACAAATTTTAGCTCTTAAAGTTTTAAAATGATTTGAGAGAACAAACCAATCAAAAGATCTAGGAAATAGTTGAACATGCTGTCCGCTTCATGATTTTATTTATAAAAAGCAGTTAGTAGTGCCTGTCCTGGATCTCTCCCCAGGGTAATTCTGGGGAGAAATACTTCATTTTGTGGGGAGAGGAAGAACCACCAAGTAGGCAGTGACTAGCTTTTTAAAAAAGACAGCTGTGACAAAGCTGCACAGATTTAGAATGTTAAAATAAGCCACAGGGGAGATGGGTAGGTGGACAAAGGTGCATGTAAATAGTTACAAGGTAGATTTTTGTACTGTTTTAATTGTAGTAATGGAGAAATATTTGAATATTTAATAATGCTATTCAGAATTCTTGTTTAAAATACAAGTACAATTTTTCTACTAATACAATCTCTTACAAATGGCCACTAAATTCCTGCAAGTATTCTTTTCTGAGTACCCCCAACAGACGGTCAGATTCTCCACTGTGCTTATCCTGTATAGACACTTACAATAGTCCAAAATAGATGTAAAAGGCTAACAAATCAAATAGTAGTAATCTACACTCACTTTGTTCTTGCGTCTCACGGGTATAAATGTTACAGTGGAGAATTAGGTTCAGAATGTTGACATTTATTGATCTTTGTGTGCTTAACTTATTAATTTAGGTCTCAGTGATTTGCAGAATATTGAAAATGATGGAAAGTCCCTGTCTCACAGGCAAACTGGCCGAAAGAAGCAGGTGTGTATTGGTTTTATACTGTAAATGGACCTAAAATTAATCTACAAAATGTATGGGTATTCAATTAGAGAAAATATAACATAGCATTCTTTCCAACTTTAGTTACTGTGCAGTATGTAGCTAATACTCATGAAACTCAAACTTGCAAAGTGTATTGTTTGTTGCTATTTAGGGTTTCAGCGTCCTGTATATCTTTTTTCCAAACATACACATTTACAGAAAACTAAGTCATGAATGAAAAACTTTAAACTAAACAATACCTAATTTACCTTATCTAGGTTATAGGCATCAAGACAGCAGTTCCTTGCAGGAGCTTTGAACAAGCCAGCATCAGTGATTTGGTCACACAGTGGCTTAATGTTGGGCTGTCACCTTTGGCCTGGGCTACACAGGGGTGGTTTCGAACTAAGATACACAACTCAGCTACGCTATTTGCGTTTCTTAGTTCGACTTACCTGGCCGTCCTCACGGCGCGAGTTGACTGCCGCGGCTCCACCGTCGACTCCACTTACTCCTCCTGACAGGTGTCGATTTGGGGATCAATTTATCGCGTCCAGATGAGATGTGATAAATCGATCCCTGATGCATCGAACACTACCCGCCAATCTGGTGGGTAGTATAGATGTACCATTAGTGAACAAAGTGCTCCATTGTAAGGGTGAAAATACATAATTGGAGTTTTCAAAGTAAACCTATTACAGTGGTCTGATAACAGGCAACTTCCCATAATGCTGCATTTCATAAAGACCTGATCCATGAAGAAAATGTAGAAATCTATTTGTAGTCACTTTTTTTTAAAATGCTAGTTACATCACTGACACAAACTAAAGTACCACCTAACTTTGGAAAACCTAGAAATGTGAGTTTAATATAGGGATGTTTGCTTGGGAACAAGACTCTACTGTTCTGAAATAATACATCTGGTATACAGTTAACTTTTGAAATGACTGCCATGATGGCCTTTTAAATAAATCTAGAATATAGGCTTCAGTTTTCAACATAGAGGAGCACTGAAGAGATAGTCAGGCAGCACAAGATTGTTGGAAATCTTGTTTGAGTCTCCAAACTGTCATTTACAACAGTCTGAAACAAGCTGATTCATCCTTTTTATCTTGAGTTCATCAGGAAAAGATGAAATTATTTTTGTGACTCAAATTTTTAAGAATAACTAGAGTACAACTTTTCTATCAGTTTACTGTGGATATATGTCCATCTAGCACCTTTAAGGAAGGGAGGAATAACAGCCTATATCAAAGTCAAAGTACTGGTTTAAATTTACAGGTACATCCAATCCTCAGATTAGACCATCTACTAATAAGAGATCCATTGTTAAGCCACCAACATCCATATCGCAGAGACTAATGTGGTGCCTGTTTCCATATCTAAAACACTGAGTTGAAATGCAATTTACTTCAAAGCAATGATTAACTGTGGCAAAAACTTTACAAATAGTTACGGGACTGACAGTCTCCTTAGAAGCTACAGATGTTTTACCAAAACAAAATTTTAGAGGAGCACATTGTCAATGTATCTGTTTGTTTGCCTTAAAATATTTATTCCCTTCTTACAGAAACCTAGCCAAATGCCCCCTTTCCTCTTGTTTCGTTACTGATGAAGGTAGCAAAAGCTGCCACTTTGACATAAAGAATATTGGCACATAGCCACATGATTAAAAAAACCAAAACAATAACTTATACTGCTCCTGCTGCTAAGTTTTCACTCCCCACTAATACAGAAAAGCTGTATATATTATCAATATTTTATTCTTTGCTATGGTAGTTGTGCATCAGTAGTTAATTACAAACCTTTCCCAGACTTGTGCTGACTTCAGTGATGCTCGTGCACAGATACCTTAGGAAGACCAGGAAGCTATGATGGTTAAAGTTGTTAACTATATAGTTAAGTCAACCCTATTAAAAATGCAGAAACCTAACAACATACGGAAACAGATAAAAGTTCATAGGGGGTGGGAAAATTTTGTTAAATTCCTACATTCTTATAAAGAATGAAAAGAAAAAAATTCAAATTCTATGTAATTGCTCTCATGAACCAATAGAATTCATACTTTATCTCCTTGCTATTTCTGTGCAGTAGTCCTTGTCAATGGGATCTCTAATATCAATATTACACAGCAATGTTTTTGGTATTCCAGAAAGTTGAGTCTGCTCAGCCACATAATTGTGGGTTATATAAGACTGTCTGCATGCATGAAAGAATGCTGTGAATGTCACAAAGGATTGTTGACTTTTAGAACTCCCTTTTCCATGCAGTCCCTCTTTCAATGTTGGCTTTCTTTGCTTTTGTTTTGTAATGGCATTTCATTGCAATGGTTCAGTGCCCATTTTCAGCTTTTCATAGCAATGTTTTTCAGTTAAGCTACATATTTCAGTCTGATGCACCACCATTGAAAGGAGAATTCTCTCTAATTTCTAAAGCCTTTCAGTAGTAAATTGAACTCTACAGATGCAAGTGCCATTTACTTATTTAGGGTGCTAGAGAGCTCCATTTTATACCCCTTTTTTGTGTGAGAAGTCCTTTAGTGAAATCAGGATCTCACCCCCACTTTGAGCTTGTGGGTTCAAAGATGGGGACCCGCAGGTATTCTCCCCCCACCCTAACCCTTAGGGTAGGATTCCTTCTCGCTGCCACCAGTCAGGTTAACGTGTCTGACGCACTGCCTGTCCCCCAAGCTTCCCCTGGGGAACCCAGATTCAAACCCCTTGAATCTCTACACACAGGGAAGCAGCCCACTTCCCCCCTCCCTCTCCTGCTCTCTCTCTGCTTGGAGACAATCCTTGTCTCCACAGAGTGGCGCCTAGCTTCCTTCCCCTGAATCCACAGGTAAGGAACTTAACCAAGTCCTGAACTTAAAAGAGTTTATTAAAAGAATAAAAGAAAGAAGAGAAAAAATACACAATCTCTATGAATCCAAGATAGACATTCATAGGGTCTAATCTTATTAATCCCTGGAGAAATTTCTCCCTTTTCCTCAGTACAAACAATACAGGCAAAATTACGAATAATCAATGCAAACACACAGAATTGCAGACACAGGATTCTTATATGCAATTACCCAGTTCTTCTAATACTCACTAGCTTGAATAGAAGAAATTAGTTCAGAGAGATGAGCAGACTTGGTTAAGCGTCTGGTCTGGTGTAGGTCCAGACGGCAAGGATCCAGAATTGGACCTTTATTTGTGTCAAAGAAGAAAATTCAATTTGGGGGGGGGGGGGGGTGTTTGCGGGGATGATTCAGCTTAACTTGCAAGTATGTGTAATACTTGTTTCCAAACATGAGCAATTACATGTAAAGGATTTAAGAGGAGTTTGTAGTACCTTATCACAGAAGATTTAAACTGTTAGCTTTGCTTTTTGTAACTATTTGTCAGCAACTTTTCAGTTGTGGGTCAGTGCTGGCTTGCTCTTTTTGTGGCCAGATTCACCATTTGGCTTAACGGGTGGTAACTAGCAGCATTAACCTGGAACATCTCTAGCTCTGAACAAATCTAAGCTATTGAGTCTCTCAGTGTTTGTAGAGTCCTTCATCCTATGTTTCAGGAATGAGCTTTGGAAGGGGACACTCAAACTATATGAGGAAGCGTGACATTTTAAACTAAAATCCAACTTATTTGAAGTAAAAATAGAAATATTTTTAGGAGAGGAACTTTTTTAGATTGTAAACTCAGGGTGGGGACGGAGTCTGTGTGTGTGGGTGTGGTTTTGGTTTTTTGTTTTGTTTTGTTTTTTTACAGCACTTAACATAGTGAGGCTCAGGCTTTGCTAGCCTATTGATACCTTCTGGATGCTATCACAATGTGATTTTTTTTAAATAATACATACGGATAAGAAAGGGTCTGGTGGCATAAATCATGTAGTTTAGTGTACTAGCACTGCTGTGGTTATCCTTCTGGTAGCACTTCGAGAATAACTCACCCTTACAGGGTTATTCCTTTATCACTAAAACTCTTTATGATCCTGGGGTGAAAAATGATGACTGATGAGAACATTTTAGATTTACATTACAAATGTGTTCACTTTATGAAAGAACAGGGCAGAAGCAGAGGGAGGGAGGATCCAATTCTGAAATCTGCCAGTTATTGTTACTGCTGTTGCCTAGTTGTCTAGCATATAGAGAATGCATCGTGCTATAAGGATATGCCAGTTTCCTACTCTAAGCAACTTAGTGTTATCTAATATGTTACACAGCAAGGGATGATGCAAACAATAAAATATTTGAATGAACAAGATAACAGTAAAAATTAAAAGATCAAGGGGTATATTTTAGTTCCCTCTTACTCTTTCTGTGTGGTTTGAAAATCAGTTTAATTCATTATACTGTATATAATGCTGTTTGAGAGACTGGTAAGGTTCAAGAGTGGACATCAGCATTGGAAGGCTAGCTAAAAGTGAGTCTTTAGTATTGGAAGTTTATAGCCAATGGCTGGCTTCATTTTTTATGAATGAAATGGTACCTGTTAGAGCTATAAAACTGATTCCATTGGCTTCCCATTTGTTTCTGGGTGGAATTTGAGATGTCTGAACCTGAAACATAACAGGCTTTATAGTTAAAGTGTTTTAAAGGCTGGCCCTCTCCATGCTTTACCCTGAAAGTTGAGATCACTGGGACACTTGAGCTGACAGTTCCCCTAGATTTGTATGTCTTGAGAGCAGGGAATTCCCAGAGGAAGGGCTATGTTCTAGATTTTGCTTCTCCTATTTATCGTTCCATTTGTCCAAAAGAGAGTTAAGTTGCTGTAGTAGTGTATTACAAGAACATTGTGTAGTGGATTGCTTTAAATCACCAATTTTAATCATGATTTAAATAAGTAAGCAGGAAACTTTGATTTAAATAAATGTGTATCTTTTGCTTTTGTACTTTTTTAGTTATTTCCTAAAGAAAGGTTGACTCTCATTGGTTGGTAACCATTCCAACATGTTGATTTTTCATCTAAACATAGCCTTTACATTAAGTTTGGTATTACTTTTTACTAATCAGGAGGACACACCATATCTATATACTCTTGTTTAAGAAATATATCTCATCTTTCATTTATTCAGATTAATCATTTTTATATTATGTTTAAAAATGGTGGAGGATGTATTTCTTTTTTTAACTTGTGATTTGAGTCAAGCTCTAGTTGGATGGAAATTCTAATATTAAAATTGCACACAAAGACATTTTAAATAGTTTTATTTAATACAAAAAATCATAAATATGCTGGATACATAAGGTTTATCAAAACATATTTTTCATTCAAAACTGATTAATAAAACAAAGTATTATCTGCAGTTAGTAAATTGAACTGATTTTCCTTCAAGATTTTAGAACTAATAGAGCTCATCCTCTCACTGATCATAGATCAGAAGAAGAAGAAAACTTTCATGGTTTGAAACTCCCAGTTGTTTCTTGACTCTGAATAAACTTTTCAGTCACATGGGCTGCATGAGCAGTTGTGCAGCACCACCACATGCCAGATACAGAAATGAAATGGCGTCCTCCAAGCAGTGTGACCTCACACGAACCACACGTACAAGGTCCTACTGTACAGAGTTCACCATTTTGTAACATAAAGTGACATCCTCCATGCAGCATGACCTCGCACACATGGTACGTGAGAAGTCATGCCATGCAAAGGATGCCGTTTTGTAGAGCAGGTCTCTGGCATGTGCAGTATTTCACTGCACTGCTCTCTATGTTCCAGGCAGCTGCTGCTGGGGGAGTGGACACCATGGGCACCAGAAGTGGCCCATTCGCCGCCAGTTGGGCCACCCTGAACTAATAATTGAACTGAAATAGTTGAATAAACTGAAATGAAGAAAATATTCTTTCTGCACATACAGAAGAGGCTACTGCTGCCAGAAGTTAGTTTAGCACTTCAACAAAGTCTGATTCCAGGTGCTTAGCCTGTGACTTCCATCAGGTTTTTTTATTGATCTTCAGCAGAAAATTTGTGCTGCTTAATATTTTTAGTTTAATTTAAATTATTTTAATAGATTATAGGAAGTTTCAAATTGAATTTTAAATAGGTTTATTTTAAAAGTATACTCATATTTAAATTAAAAAATCCATTTTTAATTTTAAATCCTGGATTTTTATCCAGCCTGATTCAGTTAATACTTTGGTCTAATTTTTGTTGTTTTTTACTGTGTGGGTGCTAGGTGGTGGTGGTGGTGGTGGTGCTGGTGTCTTGTGATATACAAGAGAACAGACTAGATGACCTGGTTGTACCTTCTGGTCTTTAACTATGACTTAAGACTTTTTTGAAGGTTGAGTTGAGAGGGTTTGTAGCTTCATTGGGTTTGGAAATTCTTTTGTCATATTTGATAACTCGATGCATTTTGTATGTTTTTAATTTTGTACTTGTGGGCCTATAATGATAGTTGCATTAATAGCAAAATACGCTAAATATACTGCTGTAGTCTTAGATTAGTTTAGACATAACATGGTCTTCTGGTTAGTGCACATGACTAGATGTCAGATGGGTAGTTGCTTTATGACCTTGAGCAAGTTGCTTACTGCTCTGTCTTAAATGGAAATAATACACACATGCTTGTATTTAAAATCCTGGATGAAAAATACTAAACATATGAAAAGAACTAACATTTGAAATGCCATTGGTGTTGATACACAGCATCTCCTTTTGATAGTTATTTATCAGGTGAAACTCACAGAAATAGCTACCTATGTATTGTATTGACAAGTACTGTTTAATGTTCTAATGGTCATTCTGTATGTCGATTTAATATTAGTCTTGATCATCACTGATAAAATTTTCAAGAGCCTGCCTAGCTTAGGCTCCTTAGTAAATTTTGAAAGCCTTTGGGTCATAGGGTAGAATTTACAAAATGCACCTATGTCTTTATTATGTGACATTCTATGTGAAACTTCAGCAGCCCAAATTTATTTACTCTAAAGGGGTATCTACTTATTCTTTAACGTTTGAACTGGTAACCTTTAGACTGGATTTATATAGCCTCCGGTATTGTGGTCCTTGAAAGAAAATGACAAAACCAACCTAGTGACTGGTTTAAAAAGTTTATGCTGTCTGACAGTTTGAGCAAAATCATGTATAACTGCCAGCACTCCACAGCAGATGTACAGCAACTGTAATCTTAATGCTTTGTTGGTAATGTGCAATAACAGATGTGTGTAAATCCTCCAAACCCAAACAGGAGAATATCTCCTAAAGTATCAGATGTAACCTGGAAATGTAGAATTGACCTACCTTTAATGTAGCATTATATGAATGCATGTAAACTAAGTGACATAAATATTTTCATACATTTCTGGTATTTATACTAAATGTGTCAAATTAGAACTTTCTACGTAAAAAATTTAGTGTACAATTGTTCTCTTTTTTTCTAAAGCGATGGACTTGGGAAGAAGACAGTAGACTGAAGGATGGGGTAAAGAAGTTTGGAGTGGGAAATTGGAATAAAATTCTGATTCATTATGACTTCAACAACCGAACCAGTGTCATGTTAAAAGACAGATGGAGAACTATGATCAAGAAAGACATTGTTTAGTTGGACAGTGAGAAGTAACTTCAACTCTTGCACCACTTTTCCCATGAGGCTAATGTTTGGACACCTATCTAGCTTTTCCCAATAATTTTGGTTATAAAGTATTGTGAGCAGTTTAAGTTGATATAAAATAGCTTCCTCTGTGTGAATTCATTAATACAGTAATGTAAGACTAATGTTTCTCTCTCAAAGAATGTATATACTATGAAAAGCAATAAGTGATAAGATTAGGAGCTTACATTATATCTTTTTTTTTTCCTTTAGAATGTTCTAATATTTTGAATTTTTTAATTCTGCAAAGCACAAGGTACCATAGCTTGTTAGTTCTGGTAGGATAAGGTAAAGTCTCAAAACTAGCATCCTGACAGTGGAACCAGAACAATAAAAGGTATACATCATCTGTATATCCTCTCTTGAGTATAGATATGTAACTTAACATAAAAGATGGCATTTATCTATATAAAGTGGATGTTTTCACTCATGAAATGTCAATGTTTTACTTAATTTGTAAAATACTAATTGTGTAATATTAAAGATGTAAATAGAATGTAAAAGGTAAACTGTATTTGTAGCCTTATAAAGAGATGCATCTTTTCCAAAGCATTTAGTGATACACACAAGCCTTTATTGTGTGTGTGTTCCTCAAAGAGAATCAGATTAAGGTAGGTCATGCAGCATCAATGTGATGTTTTTGATCTCTGTCCAGCATTTCATTCTTGAGATATCTTGGTCAAAGTGGCTTGTACACTTATTTATCTGCAGGCATGACTGCACAAAAATCTTGAATTGCTAATTTAAGATACTTTCCAAATTGTCTGCAAGTGTGTGGGGTTTTTTTGTTTGTTTTTGTAGAAATACTCGCTACATTACTCTTTGTAAAGATGCCATTTGGAAGTTCCCTACACTGCTGGCACAACTGAAAATTAATCTTAGTTCTTTCACAGAAGAGGAAATTGGGGTGAGGTAGAATGAGAGTGGGGAGTAATATTGTGAATGTACCTATTATTATTATTATTATTTTATTATTATTATTTATTATTATTTGCAGGTCACTTAATCCTCTTGTGGATCTCGCTTCTCCCCTCCTCCTCCCCCCCCGCCCGCCCGTTGCAACCTTGACTCTCTGGTATCACTCTAACAATCAGGATGTGGAAGGTTTGAGACATGGTTCGGTAGCCTGTTTAGTCAACACATGGCAGGCCACTGTGCATAGGGAAAGATGTAGCTGGCTTCTGTACTTTCTCACCGTCGGCTAGTGAAGATAAACTCTGGGAAGGGCAGCTCATGTAAGTGCATCAGGATGCTATTAGCTCATATGAAAAGAGTGAGTGCTCCCTAAGCAGGACAGTGTGCCACTTATTGCCTTGTAGGGAGCATATGGGCTGTCTCATCCAGTCTTAAACCTGTGGTACAGAATGCCAAAATCTCAAGGAAAAGGCTTTGTAAGACAAGGAGAAAACACATACTTCCCTGTCCACCAGGTCATGTTAGAAATTATTGTGGAATCATTAAGTTGCCTTTTCACAACTTTTATAAGTTAGACCAGTACCACCATGATGGGTCTGGCAGACAGCCATGGTTCATGATGACAAACAGCTGCTTCAAAGGTGAGCTGCCTGTTCTTAGTCTCTTTTTTTTTTTTAAACAAGTTGCATTAGGCTCTTCACAATAACTCTCTCTCTCTCTCTTTCTCTCCTGAACACTTTCCTCTTGCCACCATAGTGAATGTCAAAAGTTTGAGACCTCCAAATAAGATTTCCTGCTGCATCTAGTTCATATGTCAGCATTCCATCAGAGCTCCTGGATTCAGGTGTAAATGAGTTTTCTCTGAGATCTTCTCTGTCCCATCAGCGAAGGAAAATAGAAGTCAAAAGATTCCAGAAGTGAGCTGCTGCCTAGGTAAGCGGTGTGGTCTACCTTCTACAGAGGACCTTATACTTTGGATGGCCTCCACCTCAATAAAGGGAGGACTAATTGTCTCGGGGACAGACTGGCCAGAGTAGTCAGCAGGGTGTTTAATAATAAAAGGGGAGGCTAAAAAGAGGAAGAGTATGAATGAGCATTCAGTACAAAATCAAGATGTAGAGAATAAAATCAAGGAATCAAGTCATGAAGAGAAAAAATTAATTGCTTGGGCTAGAGCCTGGATAACAAATGAGGAATTGGAATTGCTCATTTGTGAGCATACATTTGATCTAGCTTGCATTACTGAACCTGGTGGGATGATTCCCATTATTGGTATGTTAAAATCAATGGTTAATGCCTATTTGGAAGGGTCAAGCTGGCAAAAGGGGTGGGGAAGTGGCATTCTGCCAAAAATGGCTTTACCTGTTTCCAAGTCACTTATAACTCAGAAGAAAATGATCTTGATAAAGCACAATATGGGGTATTAGTTTGTATGTTGCAGCCTACCAGATTGTACTGTACAGCAGGCTGACTGGCTTCTTACATATTATCAACAATGCGTAGGGAAAAAAGCTGAATGACTTTGATTTCAGTGACACATGCTGGCACTCTCGTGTTGCTAGTTCTAAAACATCCTTGGAATTTCTAAACATTATAGATGACAATTTCTAACTCAAAGTGTTGCATCCAACATGGGGGAATTCTAAACTTTGTCTTGACAAGTAAAGAGGAATTCATGAGAGAACTAAAAATTAATAGCAATTGACTTGATCACATGTATCAAGTGCAAACAGAATAAAGTCCACACCAGTGACATATATATACCTGGAGCTATTAACTACTAAGGCCTTGTCTACACTACAGGACTATTTCGAATCGACTTAATTCGAATTTGTGGATTCGACCTTATGAAGTCGAATTTGTGTATCCATACTAAATACACTAATTCAAACTTCTGAGTCCACATTCACGGGGCCGGCGTCGACTTTCGAAGCGGTGCACTGTGGGAAGCTATCCCACAGTTCCCGCAGTCGTCAATCACGCCCTCACTCCCTAATAACTATTGTGGATGTGCATTTGCCTATAGTGATCCTCGGTGACCCAGCCTGCCCGCTAATGCACTTGCTCATGAAGCCCTATACAGGCGCCTGGGACAGCGACAAGGAACTCTTTAAATACCAGCGAGCAGCGTGACCTGTGACTGTTCAGTTTCTTTACAGAGAAGCTGAACCTGCCCCTGTTTCTTTACCCAGTTACTGTTGACTCTCCTCTTCGGTTAAATACCCCGTTCTCCCCGTTTCCTCCACTTCCAAGACACGTGTAAAAATAAAATACATGTCACACTGTTACTGAGGAGAGGTTTCTTTATTCATGACTTTTCGTTAAAGGGTCGAAACTGGAACGCAGACTGCGGTGGGTAGGGTGTGCGCTGATGTAAAGACCGCCTCTAAACTCAAGGAATGACAGGCTCCTGCTCCTACAGCGGTCTGCATTGCCGGACTGCTTGTTTCAACGGAGCCTGCCATCCCTCCTTTTTGGGATTCTGAGTGCGGGGGGCTATGTGGCCTTGTGGCGGAGGAGGACGGATACAGATTCCTCTGCTGCGTGACTCAGCGGTCCACGACAAGGACCGCTGTATAAGATCTGTACCTGCCCTCCCCCGCTAAAAAGTCACATCCCCACCGCCCACACAGAACCTGGAAACCACCTCCCATACCGACCACGGTGCCTGCTGACTGCACTGTGTGTGTTACCCACTGCAGATCCGGCCCCCGTGTCTGTACCCTGCGAAAGGTGCCTGTCCTATGCAATTAGCAACGCACTTCCCCACGCACCCCATTCAAACACAGTCTTCAGTGAGGAAACATGACGGAAACAGTACTTAACAGCAAAGTATTTTTATTACTTAAGTACACAGTTATGGGATGGGACTGGGATTGGGACCTGTTTGAGTCCGGAAGGGAAGGACTTATGCAAACGTAGGGTATGAGAGCTTTTGGTTACTTGAGCACTCTGCTGGGGTGCAGTGACAGTATTCACGGCCCAGGGCGGGCATCCTCCTGGTTATTTAGGGTGAGGGGGGTATGTGACTTTGTGGCAGGGGAGGGCGGTTGCAGAGATACTGCCGGGGGCTCTGTCCTGCAGCGGTCCTGCAGAACATACACAAGTCGCCGGAGCGTGTCCGTTTGCTCCCTCAGTAGTACAAGCATTGCTTGACTCGCCTGCTTGTGTTCCTCACGCCACCTCTCCTCCCATTCGCTGTGTGAGCGCTGGTACAGAGAGACTTTCTCCCTCCACTGCCTCTGCTGGTCCGCCTCAGCTAGGTAGCAGCCCACACATTCATTGAAAATCGTGTCCCTTGTCTTTTTCTTTCGCCGCCTAATCTTCGCCAGCCTCTGCGAGGGGGATGCTGTGAAAGGTCTGGAGACAGTGGAAGCTGTGAGATGGGAAACAGTTAGTTAATTCCTTGCAATGATACTTTTTTGCGAACAATTAACTGAGTCTAGGCTGTCTCTGTGAATTTTTTGTTGAGACCCCTGTGCCTGCTGTTGCACAAATCATTTGGGTAAATGTCGCCAGTCATTCCTTCCTCCAGGAAAGCAAGGGCAGACAATCATTTCGATCACGTTTTCCATGAAATGCCCTGGCACACGCCATAGCGTGGCAACAATGGACCCTATTTTGCCTTTTGTGTATGTCACCGTATGTGTACTGTATGCCGCTGACAGAGGCGGACCAGCAGCGCTACACAGCAGCATGCTTATGCTTTTGCATGACAGCAGCGATGGTTACCAGGCATACTGCACCGTCTACCATACCATGAACTGGTAAGAAGACGGTAATAAGATGGTCATGGTTACCTGTCCTTTTGCACTGCGCCATTTGGTGCTGTCATAAGTGCCCCTGGTCGATCAGCCAGGGGCGCAAAAGCAAAATTTGGGAATGACTCCCCGAGTCAATCCCTCCTTTTTGGGTATCTAAAAATAGAATCAGTCCTGCCTAGATTATGTGCAAGTGTACTAGAGAACCACTGTATCATACAACCAGAGACCACAGCTGCTCTCTGTCCAATCCTGCATAAATTTTGAGCAGAACGCTATTCACAGGGTGTGCTCCTGAAACAACCCCAGCTGTTCATTCCGTCCTTCCCCAGCCTTCCTGGGTTCCAATACCATTGTCCCCCCACTTGTGTGATGAAGTAATATAGAATGCATGAATAAGACACAGGTAGTCGTTTGTGAGAAATGAGTGGAAGGAAGCCTCCAGCTGCAATGATAGTCCAGAGATGACATTAAGGGGTGTGGAGGAGGGAGCCACTCATCCCTCTGCTAGTCCAGGGGCAATTGAATCTTTTCTTTACAATGAAGGGTGGGGGCTGATGGATCTCAGCCCCCTGTTGCAATGATGAGGACGGTTACCAGCCATACTGCACCATCTACCATGAAAAATTAGCAAGAGGCGGCCTTGACGGACCCAAGCAAGTTGGTACGGTTGTCATGGTTACCAGCCCTTTTGCACTGCCCCATGTGCCAATAGGCTGATGATGAGGATGGATTTCCATCGTTTTGTATAACATCGTTCGTTGGAGCGCAGCTCCGAAAGCACAGACTCCTCGAATTTTCGCGGGTCATTTCCTGTGTGGCTGGGCAGAGAATCCAAGCTCGGGCTGCTGTCCAGAGCGTCAACAGAGTAGTGCAGTGTGGGATAGCTCCCGGAGCTACTAAGTTCGATTTCCATCCACACCTAGCCTAATTCGAACTAGCCATGTCGAATTTAGCGTTACTCCACCTGCCGGGGTGGAGTACCAAATTCGAACTAAAGAGCCCTCTAGTTCGAATTAAATGGCTTCCTGGTGTGGACGGTTGAGCGGTTAGTTCGAATTAACGCTGCTAAATTCGAATTAAAGTCCTAGTGTAGACCAGGCCTAAGAATTGTAGAAAATTCATAAGGGAAGCAAAGGGATACAAGGAGAAATCTATGGCCAGCAGAGTTAAAGACAATAAGGATTTGTTGTTGTTCCTAACAGACACTTTAAAAAGCCTTTTAACAATGGTATTGGTCCATTACTAGATTGAAATAGAATTATCAATAATAATGCAGATAAGGCAGAAATGTTCAGTAAGTATTTGTGGCAAAGAACTGATGTAGTCCTACAACATTCCATTCCAGTAGTATCTCAGTATGATGTTAAAACAGCAGCTACTACTGTTAGACATTTTTGAATTAGCAGGTCTAGTTAACTTGCATCCAACAGTTTTTAAAGAGCTGGCTGAGGAGCTCACTGGACCATTAATGTTGAATTTTCCCCAAGTCTTGGAACACTGGGGAAGTTCCAGAAGATTGGAAGAAAGCTAATATTGTGCCAGTATTTAAAACAGATAAATGGGATGACCTGGGTAATTATAGGCCTGTCAGTCTGACAACAATCCTGAGTAAGAGAATGGAGTGGCTGCTTTTGGACTCAATCAAGAATTAAATGAGGGCAATACAACATGGGTTTATGGAAAATAGATTCCTGTCAAACTAATTTGGTAACCTTTTTTTGATGCGATTACAGATTTGGTTGATAGCGTTGATGTAATATACATAGACTTTGACTTGGAACTGCATAATACTCTGATTCTAGAACTAGCAGGATATAAAATTAACCTTGTGCACATTAAATGGATTAAAAGCTGGCTAACTGATAGGTCTCAATGTAATTGTAAATGGAGAATCATCAAATGAGTGTGTTTCTAGCGGGATCCTGCAGGGATCAGTTCTTGGCTTTACACTATAACTTTTTTTATTAATGACCTGGAAGAAAATATAAGTTCATCCCTGAAAAGTTTAGATGACATAAATTGGGGAAGTGGTAAATAATGAACAGGACAAGTCACTGATTCAGAGTGGTCTAAATCACTTGGTAAGATAAGCCCAAGCAAAGAGAATCATAGGACTAGAAGGGACCTCAAGAGATCATCTAGTACAGTCTCCTGCACTTATGGCAGGACTAAGTATTGTATAGACCATTCCTGACAGGTGTTTGTCTAACCTGCTCTTAAAAATCTCCAGTGACAGAGATTCCACAACCTCCCAAGACAATTTATTCTAGTGCTTAACTACCCTGACAGGAAGCTTTTTTCCTAATGTCCAACCTAAACCTCCCTTGCTGTAATTTAAGCCCATTGCTTCTTGTCCTATCCTCAAAGGTTAAGAACAATTATTCTTCTCCCTCCTTGTAACAACCTTTCCCCCCTCCACCCCAAATTGAGTAACAGTCCTACTGTCCTTGGTCTTCCTCTTGCTTTTAATGTATTTGTAGAATGTTTTCTTGTTACCTTTTGTCTCTATGATCTCATTTTGTGCCTTTGGCCTTTCTAATTTTGTCCCTACATACTTGTTGTTTGTTTATATTCAGCCTTTGTCATTTGACCTAGTTTCCACTTTTTTGTAGGACTCACTTTTATATCCTTGAAGAGCTCCTGGTTAAGTCAGGATGGTCTCTTGCCATACTTCCCGTCTTTCCTACACAGTGGGATAGTTTGCTCTTGTTCTCTTAATAATGTCTCTTTGAAAAACTGCTAACTGTCTTCAATCGTTTTTCCCCTTAGACTTACTTCTACGTTGGGATCTTACATACCAACTCTCCTGAGTTTGCTAAAGTCTGCCTTCTTGAAATCCATTGTCTTTATTTTGCTGTTCTCCCTCATACCATTCCTTAGAATCATGAACTTTATCATATCATGATCAATTGCACCCACGCTGCCTTCAACTTTTTTTCAACAAGTTCCTCCCTATTTGTCAAAATCAAATCTAGAACAGTGTCTCCCCTAGTAGCTTTCTCCACCTTCTGAAATTAAAAACTTGTCTCTAATATATTCCAAGAACTTGTTGGATAATCTGTTCCCTGCTGTTTTGTTTTCCCAACAGCTCTCTGAGTAGTTGAAGTTCCCCATCACCACCAAGTCCTGTGCTTTGGATGATTTTGTTAGTAGTAGTGTTCTTTGTGTTTGGGGTTTTTTTTGTTTTTTTTTGTTTTAGTCTGTCTCCATCTCTTCTTCCTGGTTAGTTGGTCTGTAGTAGACCCCTTTCATGACATCACCCTTGTTTTTTACCCCTTTTATCCTTACCTAGAGACTTTCAACAGGTCTGTCTCCTATTTCTATCTCAACCTCAGTCCAAGTGTATACATTTTTAATATATAAGGCAACACCTCTTCCCTTTTTTCTCTTGCCTGTCCTTCCTGAGCAAGCTGTACCCTTCTATACCAATATTCCAGTCATGCATATTATGCCAACTATGTCATAGTTGTTTATTTACTAGCATTGAGTTCTTCCTGCTTATTCCTCATACTTCTCACATGAGTATACAGACATCTTACCCCTGGTCTACATTTGGGGGGGGGGTGTCGAACTAAGGTACGCAAGTTCAGCTATGCGAATAGCGTAGCTGAACTCGAAGTACCTTAGTTCGAAGTACTTACCCGTCCTCACGGCGCGGGATCGAAGTCCACGGCTCCCCCGTCGACTCCGCCACCGCCATTCGCGGTGGTGGAGTTCCGGAGTCGACAGGAGCGCGTTCGGAGTTCGATATATCGCGTCTAGATGGAACGCGATATATCGAACTCCGAGAAGTCAATCGCTACCCATCGATCCGGGCGGGTAGTATGGACGTATCCTAAGATACTAAGAAATGTGCATTTTTAATAGGCTAAATGTAAATATAGATCTAGGAAAAAAGCATATAGGCTATACTTACCCTATAGGGGTGAACTCTATCTTGGGAAGCAGTGACTCTGAAAAATATTTGGGGGTTGTAGTAGATAAAGTTAAACATGAGCTCTCAGTGATACTATGGCTGAAAAGGCTAATGCAATCCCTGGATGCATAAATAGGGGAATTTCAAGTAAGAGTCGAGTGGTTATTTTACCTGTGTATTGGCACTGATGCAACCACTGCTGGAATACTGCATCTTTGGTGGCAACAGTTCAATAAGAATGTTGATAAATTGGAGAAGGTTCAGAGAAGAGCCACAAGAGTGATATTAAAGGATTAGAAAATTATGCCTTATAGTGACAGTCTCAAGGAGCTTTGACAAAGAGAAGGTTAAGGGGTTACTTGATTAGTTTTTAAATACTACACAGGAAACAAATATTTAATAACGGGCTCTTCAGTCTAGCAGAGAAAGGTATAACACAATCCAATGGCTGGAAGTTGAAGCCAAATGCATTCAGTTTGGAGATAAAGGCATACATTTTTAACAATGAGCATAATTAACCATTGGGCCAATTTACCAAGGATGATGGCAGATTCTCCACTATTGACAATTCTTAAATCAAGATTGGGTGCTTTTCTAAAAGATATTATCCAGGAATTAGTTTGGGGAAATTCTGTGGCCGGTGCTATACAGGTCAGACTAGATGATCACAATGGTCCCCTTGGGCCTTTCTATATAAAACTATAGAAAGTCTGTCACATCAGGTGTCCATGATTTCAGAAGTGGGCAAACCTAAAGTGTTGTGCTGCAGTAGGAGACTAGTCTTCCATAACGTTATACTAGTCAAGCAGCCAAGACAGATGCTATGTTGAAAGCAAGTAATAGAGATACCTGCAATTCATTCTTGTTCAGTGCTATTGAACTGACACTTGAAATTCCCACTGATAACAGTGGGAAGAGAACTAGACCAATACTTGGTGCATTTGAAAATCCTACCCAAGACTTTTAGCCAGTGAATGGTGGTTCAAGTACAGTTAGTTCCTTATTCCCTGCTGTAACCCAGATACAACTTTAAAGTAAATGAGCATTTTTACTTTGAGATAGGTCAGTCACCTGTTACATCACTGCAGCAGGGACAATAGGACAATGCAGTCTACATTTACATTGCTCTCCATTAAAGAATACTACTTTTCAAGCCTAACATTAAGAATTATTTGCAATTTGGTACATGAGTGCTTTGTTTAGCATCATGTGCAAAAAAAATCCCTTAGGTGGTAAGTGATATTAAGTCATTGAGGTTTTCCATGCAAAACAGGAAGTAAACTAATTGAATAGCTTTAATGTTTAATATGAAGGTGGTTGCATCCATTGGACAAGGGAAATACATACAGTGCTAATCCACCTTCTTTAAATGTTTGTTCAATAGCATGTATAGCTGCTTAGACTTGTCTGAGATGGGGCACAGGATTTGAACTGAGATGCAGTACTAGTTCCTCAGTTTGTCCACTCTAAGCACTTCTAGTGGATTAAGGGTGAGGGTAACTTTTCCCACATTTGAACATAGCACATTAGTCTGCCTACTGTGGAGCAGGGTCCATACCTCTGATAGTGAAGGGTACCTTGTTAGAGATGAAGAGGTAAGAACTGAAACTACTCACGTTGGAGGCATTCAATCTTTTTAATTACAAAAAAAGAGAAAAAAGGTAGCTTAGCAGTAAGAAGATCCATCTTAATATCTGGGTACAGGGCAAACATATACACTCAACCAGAATGGCTCTGAAAGTCTTGTCTTGTCTTTTTTTTAAAATTCGATTTAAGGTTCAGCAAGCAAGCACAGCAGAAAAATAGAGTTCTTGTGGCTTCACAAAGTGTTTAAATTGATTTAAAGATGTTCATGGATGTTCTTCAAAGTTCTCTTTCCAACTTTTATGTAAAAATAAAACTATGCACACCAGGACATGAACATTGTTCCACTTGGCGAACTTTCTTCCATGTTCCTTGGCACTGAGGATTACCAACAGCTTGCCAATGGAGAAATTTATTTCTGAAATGTGACAGTAAATTGTTTTTTTCTTTTAAAAAATTGAATGTGGGTTTACAAATACTTTGCACTATAAATTTTACTTTTACTACAGTGCTAGAGTGGATGCTTTTAGTAAATAACACTGACAGGTCAGACTTGATTAGCCTTTGAAACAAAACATTTCTAGATAGATCAATCTTATTCCTTATACTGTAAACTCTTGGGAGCAGGGCCTCTCTCTGTACAGTGCCCAGTGCAATGGGGCTTTATTCTCATTAGGGTGTTTGGGCACTACCATCATATACATCTTAATATATACTAAGGATTTTAGATTGAATTATTAAAATACAAAATTGGATTAAAATCTGTTCCAAATAGTTGATGATGATTTTTAATCCCTGTTTGATTAACTACAGTGGGTGTATGGATTTTAAGAGTAATATGCCAACTTGTTAACTGCTAGAGCTTGGGATCAAATTCAGATTGCAGCACTGCTACTTTAAAAAGTGTGGTGCGCCTGTAGTATCATCTGCACCTTTCCACCTTTTTCATAGTACAACCAAAAGCTTTAAAACCACTACACTTGGCTGCATGACATTGGAGATATTCATCTAAAAATAAAATGAGATGTTTAAAGTTGTAATATGCACTTGCTAAATCACTAAATCGCTTGGCCCTGGTCTCAGCAGATACTGTAAATAAAGCATAAAGTTCTATCAAACCCTAATGTAATGAATTTAGGCCTGGAAGAAGGGTTCCTTCTAGGCCAAGACAGAATGGAGAAGTCATCTCAGCTACAGCAGCTGGTCAGTGTGAGCTATTTCAGTTCAGCTTTTACATTGATCTTCCACCATTTCACTTCTCTTTAGCCACTGCCTAAACCCTGAGCATTCGAGCATTCTCCAGCTGAATAGAAGGTAAGTGAAATCCGAGCTGGTGTTTTATAATAAAAACTACTAAACAAAAAGCATTTAAACTCCTAAAATTGAAATATAGCTTACCCATCAGAACCCAGGCCATCTCCAGAACAACGATGGTTGCCAGTATTCATAGCTGGAGGCTGGCAAGCTACACACACAGTATACCCTTCTCGTAGATACTGCATCCAGCGGGCGTATGGCCGATTCTCCACAGTGCAATGGTGAGAGAGTGATTCAGTTTTAAATTCCACACAATATCTGCATGGAGGTGGGAAAAAATAGTACCACTTTAACTGGCTTTAGTAGTGATGAGCATAACTTTGTTAGACATTAGCACGTGAATCACTTTTATGCCATATCTATGCATCATACAAAAAGTATTAGTGATACAGAGCTTAGGAAAGAGATGCTTATGAGTCATTTTCTGAACAATGGCTAAGTTACACACCCTTTCAGCCATGACCAAACTATGGACTTTTTGGTTCTGACACTGATACACAGCCCAAGCATGACATAATGTACAAAGTTTTTTAAATTAGGATGAAACACTTTGGGAGACTGCATCCTACTAATCTTATTTTTAATCTAACGGTGAAAGATAAAACTCAATGTATGACTAATTGTTTTCAGAATGCCTATTGGTTTCATTTGCCCAGGGTAAACAGAGTAGGATTGAGCATTAGAGACAGTGATGGAGCTGAGTAGAGCAGATCTGTGAGCTACATATTCGTACAGCTTCTGCCATACAGCCCATATAGAGCAGTCCTTGGGACTGGAACATTCAGCCAATTTTGTTTATGCAGCAATCTATGTATAACTTCTCAGGCTACTCATAGTCACAGATTTACTTGACTGTTAAAATAAATGAAGCTATTTTTTTTAAAAAGCAGTCACTCTACAAAAGTTTCCATGACCTCAATCAATGTCTAATTCGGGATACTTAGCAAATAAAATAATGACCTGGACTGACACAGAAAATAAAATGCAGTACAGGAGAAGAAAAATTAGATATGTGGTTATTTAGGGCTGTGTGCTGCCCTTAAATAATTCCATATCAAATTAAATGTCTGTGTAGATAGATACTTTCTACTTAACAAGATGACCCAAGTGTACATGTGAGATTTACCCGGCTTCCTCTGTATCTGAAGACCACAGTGGGGAGACAGCTCGTCTTTTTCTTTCCTTACTGTATTCAGAGGTAGTTATGAAAGCAGGAACTGATGGGGGAAAATAGTTAGATTAAGAACACAACCTTTGTGAAATAAGGTAGATATCTAATCTCTATTTTACTTATAGCATCAATTATGTTGTCTTTATTAGAGAAATGATGGCTCATTAAAGATGTCAGAGATGGAAGTCAGTGGTTTATTGAAAACACTTACAGCCTGAGCAAACTTCTCTACTCAATCCTGCCAATGTTCCTCCATTCCAGAATGAGGAATGAGTGCAGTCTAATCTCTGAGACAGAGTGGGAAATGTCTGGGTTAGATTGTGAACTCCATTTTGTAACCTCCATTTTCAATTAACCTCCATTTTGTGTTATGTGCTAACTGCCTAAAAAAAGGGAGGGGCAGATCTGTGCTGCAGAATTACTTTGATACAACTATGTCCCTGAGGGATGTGAATAATCCACACCCCTGAGTGACAGTTATACTAACCAAAGCACAGGTGTAGACAGCACTGTGCCAGCAGGAGAGCTTTTCCCCCTGACATAGCTACCCCATCAGGGCTTGTCTTCATTTGAAACGCTGCTGCAGCACTTCAGTGTGGACACTCACTACAGCAATGGGTGGGGTTCTCCGGTTGACTTTTAACTCAGAAAGGGTGCAATGTCAGGACTTTTATTTTGGAAAGTGTGTACTTGCTAGTGCCTTTTAAAAGTACAGTGGGACTGTGGCTAAGAAATTCCCTGGCTAAGCCTGTGTTCCTTGCTTTCACACTGTCCCCAAAGGGGTTAAACTAGAAGTCAAAATGCTCCCAGCTAGAACTCTGGGGGAGTGTATGTGAGCAACTGAGGGCTTTGGAGTTTCAGAGACTAGCATACTTCCCAACATCCCCAGTGGCTAAAGGGGGACAAGTCCTGCCCCTGGGGAGTGGGAAGCCCTAGTGGGGCATTGCAGAGCAAACCCATCCTGCACTCACCCCACAGCAGCAGTTCTGGTCATGTGGGTCTGGCTGGGTTGACTCCACTCCAGGCATTGCAACCTGGTCCCTGGCACAGGGAGTTGCAGTGCTGTTCATGTTTGGTCTGTCCCCTGGATGAGGAGGCAGCTGGGCCAAATTTAAGTGAGTGGCACTGCTAGAGTAGGGTGACTGGACTGTGAAGTCCCACATTCCAAGGAAGGGCTCAGACAAGAGGTCAATCTGCGAGTGCATCCTAGAGATGCAAAACAGTGATTAGATTACCCAGACCCAGGGGGCTTGAGCATGTGTGATCCAGCAGCTGGGTCCACTTACAACAAACTGCTGATCATCCAGAAGGGGCACTGGGCCAAGATGTAACGGTCTCCATGCCCATTCAGTCCTAGCAAATAAACTGCCAATTGTGACAATTGCAACTGGATATCTATATATTGGTGGTGATATGGGCACCTATTAAGTAAGAACTGGATTGACACATTCATTTCATATAAGCCACTAAATTGGCATCTGATACCATACAAACCACACATCCTCATTTTTATTTGCACACCACATGTGCAAGTCAATTAATCACATGCCTGAGTACCCAATTTGTTGCAAGAACACATACACATTCATTTTGTTGGTGCACAGACTGGCAAAAACTTTGAAAAATTGCTTCTAACTTTCTACAAAGAAACATAGAAGCTTAACTTCCTTTGTATTTCCAGTTCTGCCTCAAAGGCCTTCATTTGTTTCTGACTCTACTCTGTTCCCATTGCCACTAGTATGGCTGAATGGGTAAATCATTGTTTTCATCTGTTCACAAGGCAGGAGTAGTCACTCCAGATGCAGGACTTCTGTATCCTGTTCCTCCTTAGCCCTATATGCAGGTCAGTTGTTTTCCTGCCTTATTGCAAGCAGCTGCAGTTTGTGTGTCTAAGATGCCACCTTCTTCCATGCCTAAAAGAGGTTCCAGAATGCCACAGAACAGGAATACAAAGAAAATGTCCTTCCAGAAAGAGCCAGGCAAGAAGGGCTTAAAATATTATTCTTGTGTCCCTCCCCCTGCAACCTTTTGGCAGCAGGCTTTTTCTGTACCTTCTTCCTATATACAGACACACCCCTTGCATGTAAGTGCAACAGCCAGGCCTGAGCCATAGGGAGCCTGATTCTGAAGAAAACCCACATTCCAGCAGTCCCCTGTGGATTATAGACACCAGCAGGACAGGTCCCAAGGGACTTTTAGGAGGAATATGGCTCAGAAAGGACTTCTGGGGGGTAGGGAGATGGTGTCTCTTTAGGAGTATCCTAACCCCTCTATTTTCATGAGAGTTCTTTCATCTAAGATAAACTGGGCCTCTGTTGCCTCCCTTGCAAAGAATCCTTTTACCTCACAGCTAAGAATTTTTTCCTTCTTTAGTAAGGGAGCTCCTGGCTGTACCATGACCTATTGATCCTAGAGGCAAGGAAAGCCTTGTCCTTCATTTTCCCTTCTTAAAGAACCTCCCAAAGGTGGTGAGCTAGATTTGGATCTGGATCACCATACTGTCTCTCGCATTGTAAAAATACCCTCAGAAGGTCACTTGCGAGGAATAGGGTTGCATGGTCACCCACATAACAAAAATGTCATGGTCTCCAATGGAGCAGTGATACTCTATTTTCTTCCCAAGGCAGCTTCTCTGGGGTGATTCTGCTTACATCCCTTTCTGTTGGGAAGATGGTGGGGAAAAAAAGTTAGCGCTCTTGATTCAATGCCTATCCCAAGAACTTACTCAGGCACTGCAGGTCAAACACTGACTTCCATAAACTGTGGTTGTCCCACGTGAAGGTGGATTTATTGGTGGCTTTCCATTCTAAGCCCATAGGCCTACTTCTGGAGGCTAACATCCTTTTGTGATCCCATGTACAGGTAAGTAGAAGGGGCAACAATTTACATGGGGGTGGCACTCAGACTGCTACTATAATCTATGCCTCGTACGCCTCAAGAGTGGCCATCCCAATGGCTCATGCAGATCTGAGGGGACAAAGCTGTTTGCTTCAAGCTGCCTTTTATGGTATGTAGGAACCTCTTGAAATAGCTCATCTCAGTTGAATCCCCGCAACAACATGTATCCATCTTCCTTTGGAGCCAACTTCTTGGGTGCTTCTGCACTGGCTCAGAGAGCTCTCTAGATCTGTCTCTGGGATGGGGATATTTCATCCAAGCTTTGCTTCCTCATTCTTCCCTTTCAGGATCCCAGGCTGTTTGGAGATATGTTGGATACGGTCTTGGAGCATCCAATAAGGAGTGCAGTTTTGTGTGTCTGGCACATTAGTGCAAATGCTTACAGAAATACACTGTAAGATGGGTTTAAAAACTACTGAGTGGCCTAAGTCAAGAAAGTGAAAAGGAATATGTAGTTATAGTTCTTTGTACAATAAACTCCTTGTAAACACTTCCAACAATAATATATCCTTTGTAATTTAGGTGAGGTGCATTCACCTTATACACATTGTTTCCTTTTTATTGGGACTGATTCTGCAAGATGTTAGGAGCCTCCTGTGAGATGTGGAGCATTTTACCTGTCACTGAAAATCCAAACCTGGCCCAAAATGTGTAAGTAAATATTTAAATCAGAAAGAATAAGCAACTATGAAATTATATGAAAGTAAAGGATAAAGTTTTAAAAGGGATGTCTGATGACCCAAAGAAGAGCTCTGTGAAGCTCCAAAGCTTGTCCACATCCACCAACAAAAGTTGGTCCAATAAAAGATATTACCTCACCAACCTTGTCTCTCTCAAAGTTTTAAAATGCATTTGTACTATGTAGACTTTAACTGCAACTTATTGTCATCAATGCCTGGGGGTGGGGGAGGGGGTAAAACTACTATTAAGGGGTGACAAAATATATCAGGGCAATTCAAATAAATCACAGAGAGAGTACCGTGTTCATGTCCGCAGTCCTGCCCCTGGTAAGTCAGGTATTCCAGGCAGCCAGACTTCTCTTCAAGTAGGGGGCAAGGTTCCCCACCATTTTTAGGTTCCTGCTTCACATAGCGCCTACGCATTCGCAAATTAGGCTTACACTGCTCTGCACAGCCACTCCAATGACTCCACTCCCCAACAATGCACGGAAGAGCTACAAAGCAATATTTGAATATTACTAGTAGTCAATACCACTATCTTATTACAGTAGCACCCTCTAACAATTCTAGTATTAAGGCCCTCTGGGAATGCCCCTTTACTGAGGGGTTTAAGATGAAACTTTCCCTTTGGGAAGATTATTCCATAGTTGTTCACTTCAGGGTTTCTTTCATGTTTCTCTGAATCATCTGATGCTGGCTATGCTGGAGACAGGATACTAGACTAGAAGGACCTGTGATTTGATTTAGTTTGGCAGTTCCTGTGTTGCTAAATTTGGTTTAATGGAGGAGAGAAATAAAACAGGGGAGTTAGGGGGCATCTGCTCTTCACCCCTCTCCCTCCTTGGAGTTACTGGTTTCCCATTTTTAGAGTCTTTTTTTCAAGATGATTTTGCTGCTAGTAACTTATTCCCAAAACTGGTAGAAATGTTTCCTCCACTTTGTTTTCCTTTTGTTTATGTTGGGTGGTCCCTGTTTGCTGTGAATAACATTAGGTCAAATTGCCTTGTAATAACACTTTTTCTCTTCATTCACCTCAGAATATTGTATAAGAATATATATTATTGAGATCCCCTTTTAATCATTTCCCAAAGAACACAGGTCACATTTCTCTAACCTTTTTCACTGATGTGCCTAGATTCTACTGTTACTCCAGATTTAGATTAGTGTAATTCCAATGGCATTACTCTAATATAACTGAGAGCAGGATGTGAGTGGAATTTATTTTAATTTCTGTACACTTTGGTTACCCTTTCTCTGCCTTCATGTCCTTTTCCTTTTCGCAATTAGGTGACAATTCACAAGGTGATGCACAAAATTACAAATCTGACCCCATGAGTTCCCTAAGATAACACTAGAATATTTTACACTACCTTAAATTTGTCAACGTTTCCCATTATTATTAAGCACCGGACTGGAGCCAACACTGCCCCTAGAAATTGCTCCTCTGTATTTCAAAGGCCACTTACCCCTAGCAATAAACACTCTTTGATGTCACGCTGCCACTTGTTCTTGCTTTGTATCTTTGGGTTTTCAGGGGGGAAGTGTTCTGCTGTGTCAGTCACAGTTTGAGTGATAGAGGGAGGAGTAGCTCCAAGTAAGCACTATTCTTTAGTTAGGGAAAAGATGCGTGGAGGCAGACACAGGCCTGGCCTACATTTAAAATTTAAGTTGACATACCTGGTTTCAAGCGGAGTGCCCCAAGGGTCAGTCCTGGGGCTGGTTTTGTTCAATATCTTTATTAATGATCTCGAAGATGACATGGACTGCACTCTCAGCAAGTTTGCAGATGACACTAAACTGGGAGGAGTGGTAGATAGGATACAGAGGGACCTGGACAAATTGGAGGATTGGGCCAAAAGAAACCTGATGAGATTCAACAAGGACAAGTGCAGAGTCCTGCACTTAGGACGGAAGAATCCCATTCACTGTTACAGACTAGGGACTGAATGGCTAGGAAGCAGTTCTGCAGAAAAGGACCTAGGAGTTATAGTGGATGAGAAGCTGGATATGATTCAACAGTGTGCCCTTGTTGCCAAGAAGGCTAACAGCATTTTGGGCTGTATAAGTAGGGGCATTGCCAGTAGATTGAGGGATTTGATTATTCCCCTCTATTTGACATTGGTGAGACCTCATCTGGAGTACTGTGTCCAGTTTTGGGCACCACACTACAAGAAGGATGTGGAAAAATTGAAAAGAGTCCAGCGGAGGGCAACAAAAATGATTAGGGGGCTGGAGCACATGACTTAGGAGGAGAGGCTGAGGGAACTGGGATTGTTTAGTCTGCAGAAGAGAGGAATGAGGGGAGATTTGATAGCTGCTTTCAACTACCTGAAAGGGGGTTCCAAAGAGGATGGATCTAGACCAGGGGTAGGCAACCTATGGCACACGTGCCGAAGGTGGCACGCGAGCTGATTTTCAGTGGCACTCACACTGCCCAGGTCCTAGCCACCAGTCCGGGGGCTTTGAATTTTAATATAATTTTAAATGAAGCTTCTTAAACATTTTAAAAACCTTATTTACAACAATAGTTTAATTATATATTATAGACTTACAGAAAGAGACCTTCTAAAAACATTAAAATGTATTACCGGCACACGAAACCTTAAATTAGAGTGAATAAATGAAGACTCGGCACACCACTTCTGAAAGGTTGCCGACCCCTGATCTAGACTGTTCTCAGTGGTACAAGATGACAGAACAAGGAGTAATGGTCTCAAGTTGCAGTGTGGGAGGTTTAGGTTGGATATCAGGAGGGTAGTGACGCACTAGAATGGGTACCTAGGGAGGTGGTGGAATCTCCTTCCTTAGAGGTTTTTAAGGTTAGGCTTGACAAAGCTCTGGCTGGGATGATTTAGTTGGGAATTGGTCCTGCTTTGAGCAGGGGGTTGGACTAGATGACCTCCTGAGGTCCCTTCCAACCAGGGGCAGCTCTAGCTTTTTTGCCACCCCAAGCACAGCAGGCAGGCTGCCTGTGGCAGCTTGCCTGCGGGAGGTCCGCTAGTCCCGCGGCTTTGGCGTACCCACCACCGAATTGCCATCGAATCCTAGGGACCAGCGGACCTCCCACAGGCAAGCCGCCGAAGGCTGCCTGACTGCCACCCTCGCAGGGACCGGCTTGGAGCGCTGGTGCCTGGAGGTGCTGCTGCTTCCAATCCTGATATTCTATAATTCTATGCTTGGTAGTGTGAAAAATTCACACCCCTGAATGCTGTAACTATACTGACCTAAGCCCTGGTGTAGACACAGCTAGGTCAATGGAAGAATGCTTCTGTCACCCTAGTTGCCATCACTCAAGGAGATGGTGTTCTGACATTGATGGAAAACACTCTGTCAGTGTAAGCTGTGCCTACACTACAGGATTATGCCAGCATAGATATGGCACCCTAGCCATGCAGCTATAGTCCCCATAGGGTAGATGTGGCCACAGACTACTGTATTCCTAGTCTGTTACTCCCAAGAATCATCACTTTTTAACAGAGACTGAATGGCAAAAGCAACAAAGTGTAGCAGTTTAAGGCGAGAGGTTTGAAAATAACAATACAGGTAAACCAAAGTTCTGTGAATTCCAATGTTAAGAATTTCTGTTTAATCCAAAATGCCTCTGGGTCCCCCCAGACTGTAAACAGGCTATTGTATTTAGACATGATATTGAAAATCTCATTTTTATAAGCTTTGGGTGCCATCTAAGACTGTTAAATATCAGACTTGACCAATAATAATCATTAGTACACTGTACTTCCATAGTATCTTCCATCCACGGAGCTCAAAGCTCCACAAACTTTATTAATGAACAAGGTAGTGAATGCATAAATGCCTCCCCAAGTACCTGTTAAGTGATACTATCTTGGGTAGGATTGCAATACCTGATTCCATTTTTTTTTAGATAAAATTGTATAAACATATTGCTTAATTTCTTTATCACTTTCACATAATATCTCTTATGCGTCCTTCTTTGCATGGAAATTTTATTCTTACTTAAAGGCTCCTACAATACAGATATTCTACAAGAGCTTTGTTTTGATTGTTTGTTTGGTTTGTTAGGCCATTTTATTTGTCTTAGATAAAGGTGCACTAAGGATTGTCTGAAGAAGTTCTGATTTTGATCTGGTTCTGTTAATATAAATATGAAGGCTTGATATCACTAAATTTACGGGAGACAAAATACTTATCGCTTATATAATGCTTGTCATCTTAGATTCCAAAGTCCTTTGTCATTATTCCATTTTACAGATGGGAAAATGGAGGCACAGAGGATTAAAGTGACACATAGGTTACATAGTTAATGGCAGAACCAAAAAGACAACTAGTTTTCCTGAGTCTCATTCTTGTGATTATCCCCAAGATGAATTCTAGGATATATTAAACATAATGGGTTAACTTCATTCCTGGTTTCCCTGGAGTCACACCAAGGCTTGATTGACTCAATGTGATCAGTATTCATAAATAAAGGCGAGGTTTCTAGTTAAAAGTACAAAACTTCACATCTCTCAAAGCTTCGTCTTCAGGTTCTATGGAAATCGTTAGTTGAAATATTGAGTTTGACACAGTATAACATGAATTAACATTTTTGGACAGAATGTGACACATTGGGAATTCAAATAACAGTTCTCATGCACAAATTCACGAATGCCTTGTGAATCATACTTGGAAGTGTTCACACAGCTCCACTTCAGACCTTTCCAAAAGCATCTTCTGGGGGGAAAAGAGCCATTATTTTGAAAGCAGATTTTGATTCAGAAGAAAAAATTTTTCAAAGCAATTCCCTCAGAATTTTAGGAATACCATTCAATAAACAGCATATATGCCACATTTTCACAGAGAGCTTGTAAATCCTGTTGTGTTTATATGTCCTCCCTCAAATCAGACTAATACAGTCTTTACTTTTCCAAGGTTCTAGTGGAGTTCATTTTTCACCAGGTAAAATGAGTTTATGGCTTACAAATATTGTGTGAGGAGAAATACCAGAACACATGGTCAGCTCATTGACGATTTCAATCGAAGAAAAAAGGAAAACTGTTCAACTAGATAAAACTTTTGTTTTGTATTATACAGAATTCTTCTGACACCTGCTGGAATGTTTAGCCCAAGTATGGCCTTGCATACTTTTTATGCAGCCATATAGATGTACTGGATGGATCAGGCAGCCTTCTGAATCAGTGCAAGCTGTAAAGACTGGACCACAAGACCGCGTGTTGATCACTTGAGAAAAAGCCTTTCAGGGTGAAAGTGCTTGTGATATAGAAGATAGAATTTAGGTGATACACTAACCAGCTTTTACATTTTCAAAGGTAACTCAATGATAGTGCCTGCAGAAATTCTCAGTAATGGATCTGTTATATCTGATTCTTCCAAACTATCTCTTTCTTTATCTGCAATGCTTCCTTCTCTGGATGCATCCACTAACGATTACATCTTCCTTGCATCTCTCCTCCATATTAATCATGATAAGCTTCTTTCTGCTCTATATTTTCCCTTTCCCTTGGATTTCCCATTCAAATTTTGGCAAAACAGCAGCTCTGTCTTGTTTTACCTCTAAAAGCATGGACAACAGATCACAAAAGATGTCCCTGGTGGATACGGATACTCTGCAAGCTGACTGGAAGAAAAGTTTTAGCAGCTTGTTTCCCAGATTCCAGAAGCAGGTAATGGATCCATTATCCCAGGGTAAGAAACTGCCTAATGAAAAGATCTTTGCTTTGTTTGCCATTTAACAGCCACCTTCCATTAGGCAAACCCACACCAGTGTGACACACTGGCACGAGAGTTCAGCTTTCCATAGCCTCATTTCACCGAGACACTGAGTGTTACAGTTTTTGAAAACTGTGCCTATATGGCCTGCTGCATATCTATTTGTTAAATTGTCATAAAGGATTGTATAGGTCTTTAAATTCTGTTCATGAGATGATAATATACATTACCAGAGATGGACCAGGGGCTTTTAACTGATGCAAATATTTTCTGTGACTGAGTGGAGAAATGCAGGCATCAACTCTCTGCTCTCTAATACCTTACACAGTGACACTTGTTTATATGATCAGGACAAATCTTGCTCCTCTTACTCACAGGGGTGGTCCCATAGTGCCAAATTTGCCCCTGATGCAAGTCCATTGACTTCAGTGAACTTGCATCCCTGATGAATTTAGTCCAGTACCCTATTTCTGCTCATCTCCATCCATTTTGCCCAAAGTGGTTTGGCAAAATTATGTTACTCTCCAGCCATTTTGCCCATGTCATTCCCTCTTTAGATGTCTTCACCGGTCTCCTCTCTTCTTCCATCTCAAATTCAAGTTTCTTGTTCTTACTAGAGGTGCTAAGAACATAAGAATGGCCATACTGGGTCAGACCAAAGGTCCATCCAGCCCAGTATCCTGTCTGCCGACAGTGGCCAATGCCAGGTGCCCCAGAGGGAGTGAACCTAACAGGTAGTGATCAAGTGATCTCTCTCCTGCCATCCATCTCCATCCTCTGACAAACAGAGGCTAGGGACACCATTCCTTACCCATCCTGGCTAATAGCCATTAATGGACTTAATCTCCATGAATTTATCTAGTTCTCTTTTAAACCCTGTTATAGTCCTAGCCTTCACAATCTCCTCAGGCAAGGAGTTCCACAGGTTGACTGTGCGCTGTGTGAAGAAGAACTTCCTTTTATTTGTTTTAAACCTGCTGCCCATTATGAGGAGACCACATCTGTATGCAGTATTCAAGATGGGGGCGTACCATGGACTTATATAAGGGCAATAAGATATTCTCCATCTTATTCTTTATCCCTTTTTTAATGATTCCTAACATCCTGTTTGCTTTTTTGACTGCTGCTGCACACTGCGTGGATGTCTTCAGAGAACTATCCACGATGACTCCAAGATCTTTTTCCTGATTAGTTGTAGCTAAATTAGCCCCCATCATATTGTATGTATAGTTGGGGTTATTTTTTCCAATGTGATTACTTTACATTTATCCACATTAAATTTCATTTGCCATTTTGTTGCCCAATCACTTAGTTTTGTGAGATCTTTTTGAAGTTCTTCACAGTCTGCTTAGGCTTAACTGGTGTGACTAGACAGCAAATGTGAAAAATCGGGATAGGAGTGTGGGGTAATAGGAGCCTATATAAGAAAAAGACCCAAAAATTGGGACTGTCCCTATAAAATCAGGACATCTGGTCACCCTGGTCTTAACTCTCTTGAGCAGTTTAGTATCGTCTTCAAACTTTGCCATCTCACCATTTACCCATTTCTCCAGATCATTTATGAATAAGTTGAATAGGATTCAACATTTCCCCTGGTTTTATTTCTTCCTTCTCCCCTCTCGAGAAGAAAGATAGTCTTGTGGTTAAGCACTGAATTAGGCCTCAGGAAAATGGTTCAATTCCTGCCTCAGGTATAGATGTCTTGTGTAACCCTGGGTACGTCACCTCATGTTCCTCAGCTGTAAAAATTCACTCATTCACAGGGGTTTTCTTCACATCTCATCTAGTGCCTCCTTCCATGGTGCACCTTAGCCTTTAGAATGATCCCTTCTGTTTGTGAGACAGGTGACATTCAGGGCTCCTTTAAATCCCTCCTTCAAATACACAACTATCTCCACATAACATCACACCTCCAAGTTCTTGCCATTCCCTGTCAGAGGCAACGCATGGGAGGACATGCGGGGTCAAGTGCCCCTCCAGATTGGTCTGCCCCAGGGAGGGAGCAGGGGCAGTTGCTTCTTATGCCCGGCACTCTGGGTCACTGCTCCAGGCCCGGCTGCTGGAGACAGGGGCCCAGCGAGCCATAGCTGGAGTCCCCTCTCCCCTCAGGCACGTTTCTGGCTCACTCCGTCCTGTCTCCGGCAGCCAGGCCCAGTTGGGGAGCGGACAGCCACCGCCAGGCTCGCTCTGGCAGCTGCTGCGCTGCACAGAGCAGCAACTCGGAGTGCCAGCTTCAGCCATGTGAGAAATGGCTCTGTCCCACTCCCTGCCTGGGCCCGCCTGCCAGGGAGAATGTGGGGGGGGGCAAAGTGGGAGAAGAACAGAGCCCTTCCCCTACCCCAGGTAACATGGGGCAGGAAGAACGTGGCCAACCTAGGCTGGAGGTCACTGGCAGAGGAGACACGTGGGGTGGTCATATGTCCTCCCCTTTAGATTGGGAGGCACAAGTCATCTATGCCTGATATACTACCTGGCCTATCTTTCTGGACCATATTGTCAGCTCCTTGGGACAGGAACCAAGTCATCATCTTGTAAGCTCTTTGTGGCAAGGGGGTGTCTTTTTGTTCTGTTGATATAGATCTGTGTTTGTACAGCACCTAGCATAATGGAGTCCTGATCCATGACTGTGCTGCTAGGCACTACTGCAATACAAATACAATTGTTGTTATTGCTGAATGCTTATATAGTGCAGTTTGCACACTGCTGTTACTCCAGAAATAATAACACATAGCTCAAAATGTCATGTCTCGTGTAGTAGGTGTTTAACAGAATCATAATAGCTTTAATTTTAGGCATCAATAAGTTTTTTTCCTAGGCAAATGAATGCAGTACAAAAAGCCTATAAGGCATACATGACAAGCAGAGAGTTAGTCCATGGGGTCATGCACAGGCCACAGGGGTAAGACTCTCTACATGAAAGGGGAATGGAATGTACTAAGTACAAAAGAATATCTGTTTGTTAGAATCATTATTGCCCTTACAATATTTTCTGTATTTAGGATACAAGATACGGTAATTTTTTCTCACACAGCCTGATCCAAAGCCCATGTAAGTCAATGGAAAGATTCCCACTGACTTCCATGGGCTTAGAATCAGACCCATCTTCACTATTAATTTGGTTTCTCTGGGATTTTTTTAAATGCAATTAGTATACATTTCACATCTAAGCACCAAGTCCTGTGGGAACTGCATGAATACATCCAAGGGAAGAATCTGGCCCTTTGATTAAAAATTGCAATATTTATACTATGGTGCCACATAGGGGCTATTTTTCCTTTTTTCTAATCATTCTGTAGTGACAGTTCCATATCCATTAACATCTGTTTCCTTACAACCTACATCAAGATTTCACTCATAGACAATTTTTTAAAATGTTCTTTTACATGTATATGTTGGTATTATGATAGCAACTGCTGGTCCCATCTGAGATCAGGGCCCTGTTGTGCTAAGTACAAACACATAGCGAGAAACAGTCTCTGCCCCAACGATCTTACAGTCCAAATAAAAAGGTGAACAAAAGGTTGGCAGGAGAACAGAGGCACAGAGAAGTGAAGTGCCTTGCCCAAGGTCACCGTGGGCAGGGCCGGCTCCAGATCCCAGCGTGCCAAGCGCGCGCTTGGGGCAGCGTCCCAGCGGGAGGGCGGCAGGCAGCTCCGGCGGACCCACAGGCACGTCTGCGGGAGGTCCACCAGAGCCGCGGGACTGGCGACCGCTAGAGCGCCCCCCACGGCGTGCCGCCCTGCTTGGGGCGGCGGAAATCCTAGAGCCGTCCCTGACCGTGGGCCATTAGTGCAGCTGGAATTAGAACCCACTAGGGTCTTGTTACATATCCACTAGATCATGTTTCCTTCCAACATATCATCAAATATCAATGTCAAGTTTTCTGGTGCTGTTATTTTCTCAATAAAATAGTATTCAGTGTTGTGTAACTGAAATACCAGCTCAGTAATTATTATAAAACAGAATGGTGAGCATATTATCATGATAGTTTCTTATTGATATAGAAATCTCTTAAGTTGTGTAAAGTTTTTCCTTTGTCTGCATGTCATTTTCAGATATTAATCATATTTTGCTTTGCTTTTTCTAGTCCCTTAGAGGTCATTTTTCAATATGGTGTTTGAGGAATGAAATATAAATCATGTAACACTTATTGGGCACTGTGCCTCAGATTCACTTTGAATTATTTTGAAATGTAGCCCTTATTCCAAGAGTGATTAAATTAAGTTTTTTCCCCCATCCCATCTACATTTTCCCTTCAGTGTACACCACATGTGCTGGATCATTATTTTTCCCATCTTTCCTAATTCAATTTTAAGACATGGGGAAGATTTACAGCTTAATTTATATTAATCTTCTTCCAGCACCTCTTTTCATATAGCACTATATAGTCACAAGTGTCAGACTTTACTCCCACTTTAGTCTCCATTGCTGTTTTATGTTGTCATCTTAAAAAGCTCATTAATAACATTTATGAGGTCATTAATGGCTATCAAAATCCCAGACAGTATTTACTCCCTTCTGTGCTCCTTTGCTGAAGAAAGTTATAAAGATTATTTAGAAAACATCTATTAGTTATGTTATCAGTGCTAATGCAGACAGAGAATCAACATGTTCATTCACAGAAGTATTTCAGGCTCTCAACGATTCTCTAAGTAACAGAAAATTGGGAGAACTGGGGGAGGTGAGGAGTGAAATGTACAAGTCTCTTCACTGTGTCTGTCTATCTGCCTTCCACAAGGCCCAGATGTTGCCTTTTGTGCTCTCTAGTAACCACGTGATTCTCCTGGGGTTCTATTGGCTGCCATCCATGAGAGTAGGGTAGTTTTAACTTGCTCGTGGAGAGGCTACCCAGGAGATGTGTTTTATGAGGGTGCCCTGGCCCCACCCCTCCCTCAGCCAGTCTTGACTACTTTTGGGTGTCCCTGACAGGGGTCTGGTTGAAGGTGGCCTGTGACACTGTGCCCAAATCCTGGTGAACACTCTGCTGCCCAAGTTCACAGCTCTGTGTAAAGTGCTGCTTCTCAACCAAACATCCTTTCAGCATTGTAAACACTGTACGGAAATTAGTTTAAAAATCCCTGTACATAGGTTTTGCAGCCCACACCATACCAGAGCATCTCTTTATAGAGTACCAGGCATGCTACAATGTCTAGGCACAATAGATCTTAACACTTGACTTGGCAGCTGTAGAATGGCCTTTCTTTCGCTGGTTTCTGGCCCACCTTTAATGTTATTTCTGGGCCAGGGCTGACTCCAGCTTTTTTGCCGCCCCAAGCGGCAAAGCGAAAAAAAAGAAAAGCAAAAAAATATAAAGCCGATCGGTGGCACTTCAGCAGCAGTTCAAAGAGGAAGAGAGGGACTGAGGGACCTGCCGCCGAATTGCCGCCAAAGACCCAGATGTGCTGCCCCTTTCCATTGGCCGCCCCAAGCACCTGTTTCCTTCGCTGGTGCCTAAAGCCTGCCCTGTTCTGGGCAGTGCTTTTGTACGTCGTAATATATTTTTTAATTACGCAGATCTGAAGATGGTGGGCATTTTAACTATTTCTGTAATTCCCAAAGTACTTTGTCCAATAGAATCAGAAATTTGCAGTGCTGACGGGATGGAATAACAAAACTGCTATAGCTAAAAACGTAGATGTTGGGTGGGATGACAAAAGTGCTATAGCATAGTAGGAATTCCCCCAAATTACCTCTACCCCATTCCTCATCTGAAAGCATTCTAACTTCAGGTTCTTTGCTTTCAACCTTTGCACATCCAAACAAAGGGAAACTCATGCTATTTCAATCTATTTTTCTTGATTTTAATGCCATTTTGGGTGGTTTCAAAACTTCAGAACCATCTTGCTGATGCTGTTTCTTGTGCATATATCTCAGTGTTTCTAAATGTGTGTGTGCACATGTGCATACGTAACTAATAGAGTACAGATAAGTTTACTGATTTGCAAAATGTAATGTCTTCCTAGCCCTATACTGTTGAGGATGATACAAACTTCGACTGAAATAATATTTGGATTTTTTAAAAGTAAAACACAGTACAATGTTTGTTGGAGTTGCAGAGTATTTCTGAGCATTCTCATTGAAAAGATGAGCTCTATTAAATTAGTTTTATAGTTGCACTTTCTGGCCTGGATGGATGAGTTTGTAGTTATCTGCCCTCTTCAAATGAGAAGACTTGATGCTTCTGCATGCCTGGCTCCTGAGTTAATTGGGAGTTGCAGGCAAACGGCATCTCTCAAGATCAGGCCCTTTTGTTATCCCACAGCCAATTTTTGTTAGCCATCTTCATCTTTCTTCTCTCTCCAGGACTTCACAGACACTTGTACTCCAAGTACATTGTGTTCCTCTCCTAGTTTCCAGGGATACTTTCAGTAAGCAGGGTCATCCTGTATTACATTCCTAGCAAGTCTCTCCCTCTGAAGCCCTCAAACAGTAGCTCATAATGTCTTCAAACTATTTCCATGGAAGCTTTTCAGAGGTTCTTTTTAACTTTGTGAAGATTAAGTTACATTCTCCCATTTTGGTCTCTTCAGTTCCAGATCTTTTAGCTTAGGTCCAGACTGCCCTTACCTGTGGGAAATCCCTCATGTTAGGCATTCTGGAGGAGGGGATTCCTCCAAATCATTCCATCAAGGAAGTGGGGTCTGGCCCCTGCCCCCTTCTTAAAATGAACAGGGGCTTTACCCCATAACTGTTGAATCCCCCAAGATCCCTGCCTGGCCTCCTTTTGTCCCAGTTTTCTACTAGTATGGGCTCTACTCTTTCATTAAAAGAGAGAGTTCCATTGCACGGAAGGGCACCACAAAAAGTGAATGCTTGCTTTTTGGTGAGTTTCCTTCTTGTGATGGGGGAGATGCAGAAAGTAATGGACAATGCATATTTATTTCCCCAATGCTTCATCTCCCATGGTGCTGCCCTGTGGGGTTTATGGACGGGGAGGATATGGATGTGGCAGAACCTCCAATTTCACAACCTCCAACCCCCAACTTCACATCTATGGACACATCAGTGTGAAGAGGGTTCCCTTCCTCATATACAGCTAGGAGTTGTAGCAGTTACTAGATCCTTTTGAGTAACAGCCACCTACAAGAGCAACAGAATTTGCAACCAAATTTCCAGCTCCTTTTTCTCATGTGATAGTTGCTTCTTTCCTCTCTGTACATGGTCCGTTACTGGTCTCCACCCATGTTCTCTCCATGAGCTTCAAATAATGCATCACTGAAGTGCAGTCACATGAAAAGTGGCTTTACAAAAATGGCACATTCTTATCCAACAGATCTCTTCCCTGAGTCCCAGCAGTTTGAGAGACAAAAATAGAAATTTACTACTTTCTGTTTTTGCTAGCTCTGCAGAGCCTGTACAGCTATGGGAGAGTGAGCTGGATTCTATCCTGGTTCGTGCATCATCAACAGAACTATAAACTTAAGTTTCAAATGCAGACACTTTGTAACTGCTGATATGTGAGTTAAAAATACTAGCTTGATCCAAGGCTAAATCTGAATGAGCACCTTAAACATGGAACCGCACAATGCTATTTTTACTGAGTCCCTTTTCAAAGTATACCTGAATTTTAAGCATATATTGGCCAAGAGGTCATACATGGAAAAATCCCATAGTTAGAAATCAGCTCATTTCTCTTTTTGGGCCTCATGGAAGTTTTTAACCTGATTTTAACTCTTTTAATGTTGATTCAGTGTCTTTACATGATTGCTCCTGTCAAAGTTGTGCATAAATAACTCAGTTTGTTTTCTTGAGCAAGTGCAATGACCACAGAAGTCATTTTGTTGATGCTCCACCCACTGTTTTTCCAGCCTGAGATTACAATGTAAATTATACCATCTTTTTAAACTGCAGTTGAGGCATTCTGTGTTATATCTTCTTGTGACTGTTTCTTCTCTGGTAGTATCAGGAAGGAAGGCTGGTTTGGGAATTAGGGCACAAACCTAGGACTTAGGTGACCTGGGTTCAGCTTCCTGCTCTACCACAGACTTCCTGTGAAACCTTAGGCAAATCACTTACTCTCTGTGCCTCAGTTTCCCAGCCATAAAATGGAGATAATAACACTGCCCTTCCTCACAGTGGTGTTTGGAGGATAAATACATTAAACACTATTGTAAGGCACTCAGATAGGAGGTAATGTGATCTCTATAAATCTAAGCTAGACAGCATATCCAGTCAGCCCAACAAAACATATTGGAGCAAATTTATCTTTGGTGTGAATCCATTAGCTTTGTGGTCCTACATCCTCATTGTAACTCCTTTACAGCAGGAGAGAATTTAGACTATGGCTTTAAAATAAGAGCCATAGTATTTTATGGGGTACATAAAAGTGGGCAGGCAAATTCCAGGCACAGCAACTACTGTTGAACCAGAAACGGGATACACATCCAATGCTGTGTGGAGGGATAGGTGAAAAGATTCTTCAGTCTCACTTTTCTGCTTAATGCAACCCCTAGCTGCTATGTTCACACAGGGCCAAATCCACCCCTGTCACTTCACAGCTTGAGGGTGAGTGACACCAATGATGAATTTGCCCCACGGTGTTTTGCATTCTAAGGAAAAGTCAGAGCCTCGTTCACATCATCTTACGCCCATTCCCTAATACAAACAAGCAAAAAAAAATTAGGTGGAACATCAAGTGCGTAAGCCACCAAGATGCAACAAATAATGTTCTTATTATCCTTCCATCATTTTTACACCCTCTTTACATCATCATAAACAATAACGCCAATGCAGTACCTCTCCTGGACTAAACTTTGCAAAGGAATGGAAGTTTGTTTCTCTGAGCTGCACCCCTTCACTGTAAGAAATAACTGGTCACCTTGAGTCACTTCCTTGCATTCTTTATTCTGTTGTGACTCACACCCTGTACGAACTGGAAGAAAACTGGCTGACTGCTGCTACCAACTAATGCCTCAGGTGGAAGGAAATGCCACAGGGTGCAGTTATTGTACCGAACAGCAGTGGGAGCATGAATAGCTGATAGCTATCAAACCCCAGCTGCCTGCACTTACGTGCCCTATGCTGAGTGACCTACCTGGGCACGCCTGCGAGTAATCATAGCAGCAGTCCCCAGTGAGCTTGCAGGCTTCATCGCAGAAACAGGTCCCATAGACTCTGTCCATCCTCCAGCCGGTGCTGGCACAGCTTGGGTCCCGGCCAGGGCAGCATCTTCTCTCTTCAGAGCAGCCCGCTTCAGCCCGGGGCCAGAGTCTCCACAGCGCCAGCAGCACCATCCAAAGGACACTCGCCGGGGCCCTTGCGCTCATTGCTTCCCCCTCGGCAGCGACGGGTCCGGAGTGAAGGATTCAGACGCTCCGGCTCCTTCGCCCGGCTGAGCTGCGGGCCCCAGCGATCGCCTCCCCCCTAGGCCGCCTGCTGCAGCATCCCGGCTCGGCTCCCCCAGCCCGCCTGGCAGCACTGAGTCATGGCCCTAAACGCTCCGCCGAGACAAGCCCGGGGTCGGGATCCGCCAAGCCCCGCGCGGGCGGGTCAGGCGGCGGGCAGGGAGCGCGCGTGGGAGCAGGGCAGGGGACGGGGCGCTGGGGACATGCCGCCAGCCGGGAGCTAGTCACTGAGCCGCAGCTTCCCCGCCGCCGCCCCGGCTTGATGTGGCGCTGCCGCCCGCGCGGGCAGAACCCCCTGGCCTGCCCTGAGGAATGCGGGGCGGGTGGGGGCTCGCGCTGTGAGCCGGGGCTGGCTCCATCCTCCGAGGGCACAGCAAGGAATGTGACTGGCTGCCGGCCAGAAAGAGACACAAGGCTGCTGGCGGCAGCGGCCGCGGCTACTTACTGCTGGGCCTTCTGGCACCACTTCCCTGTTCCCTCAGGGACTGCGCCAAAAGCTTCTGCAGTGGCCCTGGCAGTGATTAATTTTTGCCAGGGCTGAGCCTCTAGACTTGGCAGTTCCTAGTCCCAGCACCTCTGAGTTTGCCAGACAGTTACGAAAATAAAACAATTGCTTGAGGCCCAACACCTGGTTCACGACAAATTAAGCACTGGGCCCTAGCCTGGTTTAAGACTGCAAGCTAGAGAGCGAGTTACATTGGAGGACAGCTCCTGAAGTCCTTAGAGGCAAAGCTCTCTGGTTCATTAGAAGCCTGACTGAGTGGAGAATGAAAAACGCTCTCAGGATTTGGACCCAAAAAGACAGAGGTCCTCACACTGCTCCCATAGCCATCGCTGGCAAACTCTTCCTGCACTGGCTTGGCAACACAGTAAAGTGTTAGTTGGAGCCCTTTGTACCACCATGCGCTTGTGAGGGTTTCTGTTCACAAATGCCATGCTTTCAGGAAGGTGTGACTCTGCTGTGAAAAGTTGCTCTTATCTAAAACATTGTCTCCCTGTAGTTATTTGTTTGTTTTTGTAGATCTGGCAAGTGGAAATTGGCTGTGGAGGAGCCGATGGTTTGTTGTCTTAAGAATATTTCTAAGGTCAGGGCACAATTAACAGACCAAGGAGTATTTATTTCTTAATAAATAAATAAAAGTAGGTTGCTGGGGGGGAAAAAACAAAAGAAATTGTAATTGTTGACATTGTAAACAAGAAGCAGGCAGCATTATCTCCTGCAAATGTAACCAAACTTGTTTGTCTGAGCGATTGGCTGAACAAGAAGTAGGACTGAGTAGACTGGCAGGCTCTAAAATTTCACATTGTTTTATTTTTGAATGCAGTTTTTTTGGTACATAATTCCACATTTGTAGGTTCAACTTTCATGATAGAGATTGCACTACAGTACTTGTATTAGTATTTTTAATTCACCTATTTCTTTTGCTTTTTTTTACAGTGCAAATACTTGTAAAACAAAATAAATATAAAGTGAGCACTGTACACTTTGTATTCTGTGTTGTAATTGAAATTAATATATTTGAAAATGTAGAAAACATCCAAAAACATTTAAATAAATGGTATTCTATTATTGTTTAACAGTGCGATTAATCACAATTAATTTTTTATTGCTTGAGAGCCCAATTTTATTGCTTGAGAGCCCAATTAATTTTTTTAATCGCTTGAGAGCCCTTTTATCTACCATATATGCTCCAATAGTTAAGTGACTTGTACCAACTGAATGTCAGTCTAAACTTTAAATTTCTCCTAGTTGATTTTCATCTGCTCACTTAAACCAGTCGAAATGAGAAGCAACCCCTATAAAGTCAGTAATGCTTGACCAGTGTAAAAGTGGTGCAAGTCAATAGAGTGGTGTGAGTTAACAGAGTTTACTTCCAATTGAGATTGGGTAGGCAAGAGGAGAATGATGCCCAGCCAGGAGCAGCATTTCCAAAATATCAGGATGAGTTCAGGATTGCCCCCTTCCTTGGGTTTTTCCTTTAGTTTAATATTATTCCTATGATTTCACTTGAAAGGCAGATTATCAGTAAAGCTTTTAATTCCAAGGTGGAATAACCTGTATAAATGGAATTTTAAAAGTTATCTGCATTAGTTACAGATTTTTGTGCCTAAGGTACAATTGAAATAAAATTAAAACAGTATGATTAAAAGACAGATTAATCTCAGTGGAAATTGTTAAGGCTAAATATGGCATTAGATCTATACCAGTCTGGGGAAAGACAAGGCAAGACTGAAAAGCACATAATTTTATTTTAAATCTTCTATTGGGAGAATTAAGGTAAGCCATTCTTCTAAGCAACCAGAAAAGAAAGTGATGATTAAAGGAATGAGCAGACTCATTCCAAGCAGCAGCGGTATCTTGGTGGATAACAATATGCATCCATCTAGTCACTGGAAATAGGAAGTAGTTAACTTTGAGTGCTTCATAGTTTATTTTGTTATTATTATTAAGACTTGTGTTTATTCAGGCCTATCTATTTAATTTTCAGAGATTGCATTCCACAAGAAGGGACATTCTGTTATGGCTGGATCATTGTCAGCCAGATCTAGGAGTCGGAGCCAGAGTCTGCAGTCAGGATATTGGGAGATCAGAAGCAGGAGACAAACTGGAGATCAGAACCATGAGGTGGGAACCAGAATCAGGCCGGGTCATGATACCAGAGAGTCAGAGGTTGGAGCCAAACTGAAGGTCAGGAGCCACAAGTCAGATGCCAGGAGACAAGTAGACGCACTAGAGCCCAGTTGTTCAGACAGCTTCCTGTTCCCGCCACTGGCTTAAGTAGGATCAGCAGGCCAATCAGCTGCTCTGGGATTCTGCCAATCAGACTTCAGGGGAAGAGCTTCACACTAGGGCTGGGCTTCAGGGCCCCAGGTAAGCAGTAGTCAGGAGGCTGCCAGGTGAAGGGTTGGAGAGTGGCTGCTCTTCCCATGGGTCTGGGCTCAAAACCCATAGGTCATGACACATTCTTAATTTTTTAATAAAACAACACAGTAATTTATGATGATAGAAAGTCTGCAGAATGTCCCCACTTCTGTATGCAAGGGTGTGCTTCCCTTAAACACCATGACCATCAATGCACTGAGTTTGTCTTGGAGGTGGTGGGGGATCTTGCTCCTATTGTTCTGAAAAAGCAAGCCTCTACCTGACAAGAGTTAATTTCCCGCTAAACTGAATACTCAAAGCACAGTGTTTGCTAGTATAACAGTCAGGCAACCTAAAGAAACAACAGCATTTTGTAGTTCTAAAAAAACACCATAAAGAGGTCATTTGTCTTTAATAATAATCACCCTATAACAATAAATACATATAAGAAGCTTTTCAATGGTTTCCTGGCAGGGGCGGCTCCAGGCACCAGCACGCCAAGCGTGTGCCTGGGGTGGCAAGCCACGGGGGGCGCTCTGCCGGTGGCCACGAGGGCCGAAGGCAGCCTACCTGCCGTGCTTGGGGCGGCAAAATACCTAGAGCCGCCCCTGTTTCCTGGGCCTTGTTGTTAAGAGGAGAGTACTGTGCTGCTCTGATCAATAGCTTAAACTATGCAGGTAAAATGAAGGCCAACCTTGGATTGTTCTTAAGAAAACATTATAAATAGCTTGTCATGTTTTACAAGGGCTACTGCTGCGAAACAGCCTTTAGCTTGCATCTATTTTAGCCGGTAAGTTCTAACCAGACGGAATTTCACCATGGAAGCAAAAGTTGCCAGCTATATCGTAATTCCAGTCACTGGGGTTGGTCATGGCAGGCAATGATTCATGAAATGGACAAAACTCCACTTGATTTTTAGATCTCAGGATTGCTTGCATTGCTACCAACTAGCACATTTTTATTTTGGCTTATAAAAGGCTCAAGCCTATGGCTGCTAAAGAAATGTGAAGAACCAAGACATTAGCACTAGTTGTTGCCAAGCATCTGTGCAGAGAAATCTGAGCAAACATTTATGCCTTCAGTGAACAGAGTAGTGGTGAGTACAGGAGAAGAGAGTGTGTCATGGCAGAGACAGACGCTAAAGTGCAGCCATTTCCAGTTACTTCTATTGGCAACCAGGAGTACAGTGTGCTCATGAGCTGCACTGAGAAGAAGCTGAGAGCAGCAGCTACCATAATGCCCAGTCATTGACAGAAGTTTCTAAGGATACCTGATCCCGCCCATTCCCAGCCAGCAGCTCAGTGACTCATGATGTGTACTGAGCAAGTGGTCTCAGATATCCATCATTTGGATATTCACACTCATTGTTATCCAGCATTATCTTATCTCTTAATATCAGATTGCAGGGAGATTGAGGTATGTTGCATTCTATGTGATTACTGTTAGAATGTCACTATTCTAGGATGGGCCTGATTTCTGCATGAGCCATGATTAGGATGGAGGTAACTACTGGGAAACGGATGGTAAGCCAGAAGCCAAGAAACCACAAAATGGCTCTTCATTTTCTCCTTTTCACTCCTGCACATGAAGCAGCATTTTATGGTAGGGGGAAAAAGCAGAGAGAGAGTAAACTCCTGATCAGCAAAACACTTAAACTTGTGCATAACTTAAAGCACATGAATAGTCCCATTGACTAATCTGGAATTACACATGTCTTGCCCAAGCTCCCATTGGAAGTCTGTGAGAGAAGTGGGAATAGAATCCATCTTCTCTTAGTCTCCATTGTATGCCTTAGTCACACGATCCTCCTTTCTCCCACTGATCTGTAGTGCGCACATTGTTCTGTAGACTCTAGAGCAAATATTAGTCCAGGTAAAGCGCATTCAATCTCACATTTTGTCAGATTCTAGGTAATTAGATGAACTGAAGATAGGAGCAACCTATTATCAATTTTATTATTATTTAAAGTTCAGTTGTACTCAGAAAAGTGACTGTGAAATTGGTTTGTGGGATTGCATGTTTGTCTCTCATTAACTCCATATCAACTTGTGTGTGTGCGTAATTCCAGCCCTATAGAGATACAAGCTTGATTCTTTCCTTCTCATGCATCATCCCTGGTAATAAAGATTCTGCAACCTGAACTTAATTAACTGTTCTGATGATTGTGCATTAATTAGCCAGAGTAGAATCCTACTCTCGCACAGCTGTTGGCTGTGTAGTGCTAACAGGAATAAACACTTCTTTTTATCAATAATATAAACAGAAATGCCCATGATTTTATTTAATTTGGGAGCTGATCTGTTAAGAAAGTGAGTCACTTTTCTGAGCATCATTCTACTTTTAAAAAACCTCTGCCAGTCTTTTTACTGCTCCGTTGAAAAGGTGGATTTTGCTGACTTGAATTATTTTGAAAGTAAAAGGTTATTGTGGTGTACACTGGCTGGCAGAGGAAACTGTTTATATAATTCTGGGTTTGCTAATAACAAGCTCTTTGTAGCTAGAAATGATGCCAGTGAAGCTGCTGGCTATATAAAAAAATGCTTTTGCATTTCCTTGCCTGTTCTTGTTTTCTGTCACAGCCTGTTTTCTTTTAATTAGTATATGGGCTGTGTTTAGTGTCCATGGACAAAAATGCATTGTGCAAACTAAAATGTGGCTAGGTAGTGTGAAATATTATTCAGGGACAAATATTCAGGGCCAGAATCTGTCTTTGGATATAAGAGTTTTGCATGCTTAACCCAATTAGTTACACCCGTGCAGGGCTGGATCAACATAAAGGCTTTGGGGGTTGCACCTGACGACTTTGGATTTTGAGGGACACCCAAAAATATGTATCGTTTGCTCTATGGATTGGAACAATACAGCTATTTAATCAAGCCATATTCAATTGGAGCAGCAAGTACCCGATCATATGACCCCCCCTTGACCTGCAATCAAGTCACATGCCAGTTTTATCCAGCAGGGATAGAGGAACGTGACACAGTGTAGAAGAACATGTAAAAATGCCTGACATAGCATCTAGAAAGTATGAGAGTGGCTCTAAAAGGCAGAATGCGCAACAATCACAGGGAATGTCTTCACAGGGAAGGTATTAAAAAAAATCTCACAAGCTTTTAATAAAATATCAGCAAGTCTATGTGAAGGCACCAGTTCTTCAGAAAATAGATTGGAGAAAAATCAACAGAGGGAAATGACTGGTGCTGATGTCTGGTGGAACATATCATAAGGCACGTTATCTCTGGGTGACCTGCCTTTAACTTCAAGACTTTAAGAACATAATTTCAAATATACATACACATATCTCCTTACATATTATCCACACATATATTTCATAAAGATGATGATGACCAGAGTGACACAGGCTTTCAGTAGAGATCTTACATCACACTCTTTGGTGAACTAGTATGTAAATATCAGACCCAGGAGATCCCTGTAATCCTTGTGAACTCTTGTGCTCTCTGCCAGTTAATATCAAGAGGACCTTGGGACACGGGGAGTTAGGCACCTAAATACTGGGACCTGGGATTTTTAAAAAAGACTCATCTGCTCAACCCTCCAGAATTCTTAAGGTCCATAACTTCTATTTACATTTTTAAAAAGCTATTCAGAACCAAATTCTGCCCTGATTTACACCCATGCACAGTTGTGCTTGAAGGCAGAGTAGAATATTGTGAGCCATTATTCAGCTTGCAGGGAAGGCAAAGTACATTTCCATACATATACAGCCTCCACTGACAGGAGAGTAAACAGACATTCTCTATACTGGCTTCCCATAGAATTTCAAAACAAGTTCAAGGTCTCAATCGTTATCTTCAAGGCATTCTGTGGCTTAGTCTCTGGGTATCTAAAAGATCAACTTAAGCACCAGGCCTAACACTGTGGTCAACAACTCCACTTGTCTGGCACAATGACACACTCTACAATAAGAGTAAAGCTCATTTGCGTGGGAGACAGAGCTTTCTCAGGAGCTGGTCCAACATTGTAGAATGAACTCGACCAGGAACTAAGGACCATGACAAATTTCACCACTTTGCCTTTCACTTAGTGCAGACATTTCTTTGACCTTGCTTTCTCTAACTCAGCAATATGTACATTGAAACAAAAAATCTACCACAACAAGACACTCCATTGCACATGCTTCACTCCCTGGGGGCACTATCCTCTGAGGCCTCCTTTCTCTCCTTTCCCAGATTGCCTCCTGAGTCCATCATTTCTTGCTCCTCCCCGCTGGCCTCATCTCCACTTTGCTTTGTGTGCTCTTGGCATGACTGTATACATTCCAGCAGCCTTTGAACTCACATACTGTATGTGGGGCATAAAGGGTGTGAGGCACCTGAGTGGAGAAGGCCAGCTGAATGTGGGGAAAGTTTTGGATGAAACACTCCATATTTTACTGCATGCAGAGCCAGCCCTGGTCTTCAACTTCAGCACTGTCGCTTATGGAGTTAATTGAAATGGTCTATTAAAGACTGGCAGAAGGATACAGCTGAAGGACCTTGGAGAGAGTTTATGTTTTGTTAGTACTTGCTCCACTTACAGAACTATCCTATGCTTCCTTTTTTGGAATAGCAGTAACAGATACTTCCTTATTTGAAATACTACCCAAAAGTGCAAGCAGAGACCATGATCACAGGACGACACAGACTCAATGTAAATATTACTGACTGCTTTGCAGTTTCACTTGCTAATCTGGATATCGTTTTAATGACAAATAATGTGATCTTTAAAAGAGGGCCAGATCCTCAGCTGGTATCAATTGGCATAGCTCCACTGAGTTTAGTGAAGCTATGCCAGTTGATACCAGCTGAGGTTCTGGTTTTAAATGTTTTGACTTTTTTATGCTCTGTTATCATTTCTGGGCTTTAAAATGGCACTGAGCCCAAATGACTGTCCACTCAGTTTAAACAGCTTTAGGGCCGGCTTTAGGAAGTGCGGGGCCCAATTCGAACAGTTTCGACGGGGCCCCGGCAGGGATGACTTTAAAAAAAAAAAAAAAACCACACATGTAAAACACCACATGGGGCTTGTACTCACTGGGTGGTGCTCCGAGTCTTCGGCGGCACTTCAGCAGTGGGTCCTTCACTCGCTCCAGGTCTTCAGTGGCACTGAAGGACCCGCCGCCAAAGTGCCGCTGAAGATCCGAAGTGCCACCAGGTGAGTAAAAATTAAAAAGGCACCTCTAGCAAGGGAAGGGATTCTCACTGGTTGCGGGGCCCCTCTTAGGCGTGGGGCCCGATTCGGGGGAATTGGTGGAATAGGCCTAAAGCCAGCCTTAATAGCTATATTTCCTTCCCCATTTCAAAAGGAGTCTACATACATTAATGAAGTGTATTTGAAGGAACATCTGCTCAGGTGCGAGCTGGGAGCATTGGATGTGTGAGAATCACAAGAAGAGATGAAGACTGACAGCTACAACAGACAGTGAGAGGCTGTTCTCCTCAGATGAGATATACCTGTCTTCACCATTACAGTTAATAGTCTCAACTGCCCTATGTTGGCTCCACTACCCTTCATGTACTGTTATGTTCCCCTTCAGCAAGTGCCTCTGTGCTTTCTCCCATTCTGCCTCTCGTCTCTGCAGTGACTACTCTGATCTCATGCTCCATGCAACTTTTATCTCCTATTTATCGTTCTTCAGATCCCTCTTCTGATTCCTGTTTCCAGTGCTGAAAACCCAGCACTAATTTATAAAAATAACTAAAATTTAAAAACTCAGTAACCATTTACAAATTGAACAATAAGCAATGGGATCCCCAGGATGGGAATCTTACACATATTGATAATATTAGGGTCATAATAGTGCCCATCTTGGCTTCCCCTCAACCCACTGATGTTTGATGTCATCTTTCCCCACCCATCTCTTACTTAAATTGTAAGCTCCTTGGAGCAGGGATGCTGTCTTCCATTTGTTTGTAAAGCACCTTGTACTTCCACGGCACTGTAAAAATAACAACTTATACATCATCATATTGCTGTTAGAAAAGTCAGGGTGTAACAAAGCCATTTAAACTTGCTTTAAGTTAATGAACATCCCAAAGGAATGATGTAACTAGAACAGTCTATACAATATGAGCCCTCACATACACCTCATACAACCCCTTTTAAGTCAACTTTATTTTTGGTTCTCATACATCTATTGAACACAACTTCTATTTGAGTAGATTATACCTCATCTCTTGACTTCAGCTGGGTTGTGTAAGGATGGTTAGGCCCTGAATTGGGATCCCAGTGACTTGGGTGCCAGATTTCCAGTGTGACTTTAGTTAGGTCACTTTATCTCTCATTGCCTCCATTTTTCATCTATAAAAAGAGGATTAATCACACTTCTGTGCCCCACACGGGTGCTGGACGATAAATTAATCGGTGTTTTTAGGCGCTCAGCTGTTACCAGGAGGGAGGCCACAGAGGTATTTAGAATTTGGCTCCAAATGTGGCTATAGCCAATTCCCTCTTTTTCTGTTCTAAGGACCTGGTTCAGCAAAGCACTTAAGTATGTACTTAACTTTAAGCATGAGAAGTCCCATTGACTTCAGTGGAAATAACCATGTACTTAAAGTTCAGCATGTGCTTAAATGTTTCAGTGAACCAAGGCCTAAGTGCAGCTCTGCCCACTTTTCAATATGATGAGCAGTACTGACTGGCTGGATTAACTGATTAAAGCAGAGGTGGCCAACCTGAGCCTGAGAAGGAGCCAGCATTTACCAGTGTACATTGCCAAAGAGCCACAGTAATAAGTCAGCAGCCCCCCATCACCTCCCCCACACCCGCTCCCAGTGCCTCCTGCCCACCAGCAGCCCTGCCAATCAAAACCTCCTCCTCCCTCCCCACACCTCCCGATCAACTGTTTTGTGGCATGCAGGAGGCTTGGATGGGGAGGAGCGAGGGCATAGCAGGCTCAGGGGAGGGATCAGGAAGGGGTGGAGTGGGGGGCAGGGTCTGTGGCAGAGCCAGGGGTTGAGCAGTGAGCACCCCCCAGCACATTGGAAAGTTGGTGCCTATACAAGGAGCCGCATAGTAACTTCTGAAGAGCCGCATGTGGTTCTGGAGCCACAGGTTGGACACCCCTGGATTAAAGGTACTGTAAGGTGCTAAGGACATCCTGGGAAGTGCTGAGCTCCTGCAGTTACTATGGAATTTGGGCAAATTAAGGCCTGGTCCACACTAGGACTTTAATTCGAATTTAGCAGCGTTAATTCGAATTAACCGTGCACCCATCCACACCAGGAAGCCATTTAATTCGACCTAGAGGGCTCTTTAGTTCGAATTCGGTACTCCACCCCGACGAGGGGAGTAGCGCTAAATTCGACATGGCTATGTCGAATTAGGCTAGGTGTGGATGCAAATCGAACTTACTAGCTCCGGGAGCTATCCCACACTGCACCACTCTGTTGACGCTCTGGACAGCAGTCCGAGCTTGGATGCTCTGACCAGCCACACAGGAAAAGTCCCGGGAAAATTTGAATTCCTTTTCCTGTCTGGACAGTTAGAATCTCATTTCGTGGTTGGACATCGGGGCGAGCTCAGCAGCACCGGCAGCGATGCAGAGCTCTCCAGCAGAGGAGTTCATGTAATCTCTGAATAGAAAGAGGGACCCAGCATAGACTGACCGGGAACTCTTGGATCTGATCGGTGTGTGGGGCGAGGAGTCTGTGCTTTCGGAGCTGCGCTCCAAAAAACGGAATGCAAAGACCTACGAGAAGGTCTCCAAAGCCATGAGAGACAGAGGATACAGCCGGGATGCAACGCAGCGCCGCGTGAAAATCAAGGACCCCAGACAAGGCTACCAAAAAATCAAAGCGGCAAACGGACGCTACGGAGACTGCCACCACTGCCCCACCAGTGACCGTGGACTCTGACAATGGGACAGTGTCGACGGCCAGTTCCTCGGCGATGTTCGCGGACGGAGAAGATGAGGAAGGGTTTGTGGACGACGAGGCAGGCGACAGCGCTTACAACGCTGGTTTCCCCGACAGCCAGGATCTCTTCATCACCGTCACGGAGATCCCCTACCAACCGTCCCCGGCCATTAACCCGGATCCTGAATCAGGGGAAGGAGCAGTCGGTAAGTGCTTTAACCATGTAAACTTTTATTCTTAATATAACAGGAATCTGAAGTATGTGAAAAGGAGGTCTCTCTATATATGGGGATAGAACAGAAATCCTCCTGGGAGATCTCCACGAAGCTCTCCTGGAGGTAATCGAAAAGCCTCCGCAGGAGGTTCCTGGGGAGAGCTGCCTTATTGGGTGCTCCGTGGTAGCACAGTTTTCCGCGCGAGGCTTTCATGAGCTACTCAGGGAGCATTGTCTCCCCGAGCACGGCTGCATAGGGCCCTGGTTTGTGCTGGCTTTCACACAGCATGCGCTCTCTATCTCCTTCAGTGACCGTCCTCAGGGTGATCTCGCTCGGAGACTCCTGCATCTAATTAGGGGAATTACTGTAATGTTACGCCTGGTCCAAAGTATTTGTAAAAAATCTCCGGACAGACGGCATAGCAGAGACTCAGCATGCTGCTGCGTGACGAGCGTAACGGAAAGCCAAAGATTCAAATGGACGCTCATAGAGGGAGGGGGGACTGAGGACGCAAGGTATCCCACAGTTCCTGCTGTCTCCGAAAAGCATTTGCATTCTTGGCTGAGCTCCAAATGCTTCTAGGGTCAAAAACAGTGTCCGCGGTGGGTCAGGGCATAGCTCGGCAATTTACACAGCCCCCACCCACCCCCAGAAGTGAAAGGGAAAACAATCCTCTCTTGACTCTTTTACATGTCACCCTATCTTTACTGAATGCTGCAGATAGACGCGATGGTGCAGCACTCAACACCAACATCCTTGCTCCCCCCACGCTATGGATGGCTGATGGTGCAATATGGCTGGTATCCGTCCTCATCATCAGCCTATTGGCACATGGGGCAGTGCAAAAGGGCTGGTAACCATGCAGACTAGCATCCGTTAGGTCAATCAAGGGCGCCTGGCCCTAATTTTTCCTGGTAGATGGTACAGTATGGCTGATAACCATCGTCATCATAGCAACAGGGGGCTGAGCTTCATCAGCCCCCACCCTTCATGTGTAAAGAAAAGATTCAATTGCCCCTGGACTAGCAGCAGGATGCTGGGCTCCTCTCCTCCACACTCCTTAATGTCCTATCTGGACTATCATAGCAACTGGAGGCTGCCTTCCACTCATTTCTCACTAACAAGTCACTGTGTCTTATTCCTGCATTCTTTATTACTTCATCACACAAGTGGGGGGACAATGCTATGGTAGCCCAGGAAGGCTGGGGAAGAATGGAATGAACAGGTGGGGTTGTTGCAGGAGCACCCCCTGTGAATAGCATACAGCTCATAATCTATGCAGGATCTGACACAGAGCGGCTGTGCTCTCTGGTTCTCTGATACAGTGGTTCTCTAGTACACTTGCCCATATTCTAGGCAGGACTGATTCTATTTTTAGATACCAAAAAGGAGGGATTGACTCAGGGAGTCATTCCCAATTTTGGCTTTTGCGCCCCTGGCTAAGAGCAGCCAGGGGCACTTATGACAGCAGCAAATGGTGCAGTGCAAAAGGACTGGTAACCATGCCCATCTTATTACCAATTTATGGTATGGTAGATGGTACAATATGGCTGGTAACCATCTCTGCTATAATGCAAAAGCATGCTGCTGTGTAGCGCTGCTGGACCGCCTCTGTCAGCGGCATCTAGTACACATACGGTGACAGGCACAAAAGGCAAAACAGGCTCCATGGTTTCCACGCTGTGGCGTCTGCCAGGGCAATCCAGGGAAAACGGGCTTGAAATGATTGTCTGCTGTAGCTTTCCTGGAGGAAGGGATGACTGACGACATTTACCCAGAACCACCCGCGAAAATGGTTTTTGCCCCATCAGGCACTGGGATCTCAACCCAGAATTCACAGAGACAAACTAGACTGTGTTCATTGTTCGCAAAAATTTATCTTTGCAAGGAATTCACTCCCTTTTTCCCATCACACAGCTTCGACTGTCTCCAGACCCGCCACAGCATCCCCCTCAGAGGCTGGCAAAGATTAGGCGGCGAAAGAAAAAGACAGGGGACGAGATGTTCGCTGAACTTATGGGGTGCTCCCGAGACGAGGCAGACCAGCAGAGCCAGTGGAGGGAGACCCTCTCTCTGTACCAGCGCTCACACAGCGAAGGGGAGGAGAGGTGGCGTGAGGAAGACAAGCAGGCGACTCAAACGCTGCTTGGACTAATGAGGGAGCAAACGGACATGCTCCTGCGCCTTGTGCATGTTATGCAGGACCTCAGGCAGGAGGACAGAGCCCCCCTGCAGTGTATCTGCAACCGCCCATCCCCGCCACAAAGTCCCATACCCCCCTCACCCAAAATAACCAGAAGGAGGGGCGCCAGAGCCCGTGTAAACTGTCACTGCACCCCAGCAGAGTGCTCAAGTACCCAAAAGCTCTCATACCCTAAATTTTGAAAAGTCCTTTCCTTCCCGCCTCACCCAAGCCCCCATCCCAGTTTCATCCCCTAACTGTCTAGTTGATAATAAAAAATACTTTTCTGTTAATTACTGTTTCCGTCATGTTCTTTTAGAGGAGACTGTGTTTGAAGCGGGGGAAGGGGGTTGGTAATTTGACAGGACAATCACCTTTACCAGGGTACAGACATGGGGGCAGGATCAGCAGCAGGTCACACACACACTGCTGTCAGTACGCACCCTGGTCGGTATGGGAGGTGGTTTGCAGGTTCTGTGTGGGTGGGGGGGTACGTGACTTTGTAGCGGGGGAGGGGGGTTACAGATCTCATGCAACGGTCCCTGTCCTGGACCACAGAGCCACGCAGCAGAGGAATCTGTATCCGTCCTCCCCCGCCAAAAGGCCACATAGCCCCCGCACACAGAGTCCCAAAAAGGAGGGATGGCAGGCTCCGTTGAAACATCCAGTCCGGCACTGCAGACCGCTCTGGGAGCAGGAGCCTGTCATTCCTCGAGTTTACAGGCGGTCTTTACATCACTGCACACCCTACCCAGCACAGTCCGTGTCCCGGTTTCAACCCTGTAACGCAAAGTCATCAATAAAGAAACCTTTGTAAAGTTACAGTGGAACATGTATTTTATTTTTAAACGTGTGTTGGAAGTTGGGGAAGCGGGGTGGGCGGGGTATGTAACTGCAGATGCTAGTCAACAGTCACTTGGTAAAGAAACAGGGGCAGGTTCAGCTTCTCTGTAAAGAAACTGAACAGTCACAGGTTACGCTGCTCGCTGCTCGCTGGTACTTGAAGAGTTCCTTGTCGCTGTGCAAGGCGCCTGCACAGAGCTTCACGAGCCAGGGCATTAGCGGGTAGGCTGGGTCCCCGACGATCACTATAGGCATCTGCACATCCCCAAGACTTATTTTGTGGTCCGGGAAGAAACTACCTTCCTGCAGGCATCTAAACAGGCCACATTTCCTGAAAACACGCACGTCATGAACTTTGCCTGGCCACTCGACGTTGATGTTGGTAAAACGTCCCCCATGGTCCACCAGTGCTCGCAGCACCATTGAAATGTAGCCCTATTTCTCAGCAGCTGACTGTGGAAGAGGTGGACGATAAGGTGCGAGGAGTTGACAACGGCCATAACTGCAGCGGGATCCGTGCTCAAAGTGCTGTGGCGCCCGCGCTGTCACTGAGCAGAAAAGTGCACGAACAGATTGCCCGCAGGCGCTTTGAGGGAGGGAGGGAGGGAGGGCGTGATTGACGGTTCAATGATGACAGTTACCCAAAACCACCCTCGACACATTTTTCCCCCCAGCATGCATTGGGGGGAAATCCCAGAATACCAATGGGCAGCAGGGAGTGCGGGAACTGTGGGATAGCTTCCCACAGTGCACCGCTTCCAAAGTCGATGCTGGCCCCGTTACTGTGGACTCGCACAGTCGAACTAGTGTATTTAGTGTGGATACACAACTTCGACTTCATAAGGTCGATTCCACAAATTCGAATTAAGTTGATTCGAAATAGTCTTGTAGTGTAGACATACCCTAAGAATCAGACCCTTCACCCAAAATTTGAACTAAATTAATTGGAACCCATTCAGAGCTGGACTACTTTTGTAAATATAAAAATAGTGAAAACAAATTTTGAAAGACTAATAATGGTGGGATGAAATATATGCAGATGTTAAAAAAAACCAACTCTCTTACCTTCCCTTTAAGAATGAATTTAGGATTTCCTGCCACCTCATGGTTAGAAATAGAAAGTGCACCTATGTTTCTTCATATGGGAGCTAATTTGGCTGAAACCAACACATTTTTGAAGTTTGTGGGGCTAAATTTGTCCAATTAACTTTACAGATGATTAAGGATATTATTGATTTTAGGACTTTTTTCTTTGTAACTTGATTTATTTTGACATTTTTGTTAAATATAGTAGGGGAGGTGATTTTTTTTGTTTGTTTTTTATAAATTGAACTTTAAAGTCATTTAATTGTGTTTATATCTACTAAGTTCTTGTATAGGTGCCTATCACCATTGTAACTGTGTCTAGTTTTGTCAACAGCTACAACCATATGAGTTCCATTTAGAGCTAAGCCAGAACTGTTGTGCTCAGGGAAGTACAGATTCATATTTAAATTTCAATAAGCAGAGGAATACCTGGTAACACTGTGGGTCATATTCTGAGCTAATTCCCACATGATGAATCTTCATTGACTTCGCAGGGATGGCACCAGATGTAAGTCGATGCAGAAAGGGGGAGCTAAGTAAAAACCTACAGCTCACCATAGGAACTGGCCCAATATGTCTTAGGCCTGGTCTACACTACACAATTTTGTTGGCAAAAGGCAGCTTTTGTCAACAAAACAGTGGAGGTGTACACACTACAATGCTCCTCTCACCGACAAAACTCTCCTGCTTTGCTGACAAAATAAAACCACCTTGACAAGAGGCATAGAGCTTTTTGCAGCAAAGTTAGATTGACAAAGCGTCAGTGTAGATGCTGCGTTCATTACATCGCTGTAACTGGCCTCCAGGAGGTATCCCCCAGTACCCACTGTGACCGCTGTGCTCACTGTTTTGAACTCTGCCAGCTCCAGGCAGTAAACACACTCCTGCCTGGACTACAGGGGTGGGGGTGCATCTCCTGGGTCTGTGGGGAGAGGAAGCTGTGGGAGAACTCGGAGGGAATCAAAATATTAATGCGGAATCCTGCTCTCCCAGGCTCTAGGACCACAGTGGCAGGCAGGCAGAGCAGGCTGCTGCAGTGGGGAAGTGGGAGATGAGAGGAGAAGAGGAAGAGACTGCTGTGCTGTGCAGAGCCAGAGAGGGAGGTGGGAGCTGATGTGGGAGAGTGTCCCCCTCCCCCGCCTCAGGTTTGTTCCATCTGCTGTCTGTACTTAAAGAGACAGCATGCCAACACTTTAACTCTCCCCCAACACACACACTCCCCCAACACACACACCTGCCCAACACACTCTGTCTCTCTCCCCCACACACAATCTTTCACACACTCCTCCAGCACACACTCTGTCTCTGCCTTTCACCTCCCCTCTCGCACGCACACACACACTCCTTGTCACCCACTCTCCTTCCCTTTCCCCGCAACAAACTTCAGTTGAAAAGTGGCTGGCAATCTAATAAGATGCCCATGGAACTATGTAACTGAGACACCTGCATCATGTGACACTGTACCTGCCCCATGAGGCATTGCAAATCCTTCCCAAAGCAACTTCGGCCAGTTGCACAGTGAGATAGCTACCACAATGCACTGCTGTCTTTGCCCTTGCAAGAGCTGCTAATGTGGATGCGCTCCAGTGTCACAAAGAGCACAGTGTGGACATGCAACAGCAGGTTAATTCCAGCGTTTTAATAAAAGTGGTATAACTTGTGACGCAGAAACTTGCCAGTGTAGACATACCCTAAGTTTGTTTCCCAAACCTCAACAAGAGCTGTGTGTATCTTGAAAGCTTGGCTCTCTGACCAGCAGAAGTTGGTTCAACAGAAGATATTACTTCACCCACCTTGTCTCTCTAGTATCATGGAACCAACATGTCTGCAACAACACTGCAAAAAAGACTTTTATATATAGCCTTAGCTAAGAAGATCTACTTGTTCATCCATTTTCCCCAAGGGGGAATCTTGAAAGAATATGCATCTTCTCAGGTCACTCCTGTGAAACAATCCATGTGCATCTTGAAAGAATGATTTCAGATTTGCTGTACTAGGAAAAGGTTTGACAGTACCAAGCGTTGAATCTGTAAGGAGGTTAGTCTATTTTCAGAGCACATGCATAAATTATTAACATTAATGGGAATTGCACAGAATAGATGGCACCTCACAGTCTCTCTTTAAAATGTTGGCTGCAAATAGAACCCCAGTAGGATAGTTTAAAGTCCATTAGAAATCCAGCCGATGTCAGCTGATGTCTTCTCCTAGGGCAAGTGATTTCTGTGTGATCATAGATTTTGTATGTAAAGAAAAATCATTCAAACAGCCCAGAGTGGGGCACATAGTGTCTCCGTTTTACATACAGACTCATATAGAGAGTCTTTCTCAAATCTTGGCATAGTTCCATGGTTATTCTGTCATTGCTTCCCTGAGCCTGCTTGTTCCTTCACTCCCAGATCCTACCTGACCTGAAATTCAATGATAGGTTATACCTAAAGTCAGTGTTTACACCTCTCTTGCCCATTCTCACTCCTATCTCCCCTTCCCTCCTGCTCCCATGCACACTGTAAAAAACAAAACCCTTAACAGGACGATGTTCTCTTTTTGTCTCCATTTAATTTTGGCTGTGGCTTATTTAACTCAAATCTGTGTTTCACTACTGGAGCACACGTTATTTGAAAAGACAGTAACCAGCCTTCTGCTTTGACAAGTAAGGATTAACTTTAAACGCTAGAACCACTAGAGATGTCTACAAGCAGATTTATGCACCTTGCTTACTGATTTTTGTGAAGACTCATGACGAGCATGTGACTAGAGAGATCAAAGTTGTCATCCACTCCTCTCTAAGGGCCAAATTATGCACTCAGCAGGAAACAAGTGGACCTTGCAATTTGCAGTTTCCCACAAATCATACCAGGGTGAGGGGATTAAATGTTTGCCCCGCAAGCAGCATGAGCAGTGAGCATGACTCTCCTAATCCACAGAAGTCTCAAGGTCTCCAAGGCGATGTCTTGGATCTTGATGCTTCCACAGGAGCCAGGACATTTGCACAGAGGCCATGAGGGATGAGGCCCACTCCCTGCTATTCCTTGGGCCTCATCCCTCATAGCAGCAGAGCTCCCACAAGTCTTGTGCTCCATCATTTCACCATCTGTACCTGAGGCAAATTGCCTTTGGAGAGAGAGAGTGTGTGTGTGTGTGTGTGTGTGTGCGCCCTTGAATATGATGTAAGAAGATGACGCAGACAGCATCAACTTTATTGATGTGGGAAAATCAATCCAGGCTTGGAGTGGGGTGGTGCCGCAGATAGCAGTTCATCCAAGTCCTGTCCTGCCATGCTTCTCCACGTACATATAGAGGAAGGATGGAAGGGATGATTATGCTGCAGACTCCTCTTCATCTGACAATATGTGGGGATTTTCAGTAGATTTTTTTCTACTGTTTTCCTAGCCTCCGTGTTTAAAAGGGGAGAGAAGGAGGGGGCCTTAAATGCTTACAGGACCCCCTTACCCATTTGTTACACAATTTTAAAGGAAAACGTTCTCACTTAATCGTATTACTTTTTCCTGTGTATTCCTGACAGATCAGTTCACAGCATCTTTCTGAAGTGCTTTGGCCAAGGAAGCTAGTGAATGTTCTCCTTTTAATAGATTTTATTTTTTCTAATACCAGTGCTAATGTATATTAGGCTAGGGTCTCTATAGGCCAGCACTTGCCATCACTACAAAACACGGAAGGTGAGATTAATCTCTTGTACTGCTCTGCTGAAGTCAAGGTACCATAGAAGCTATGATCTTGACCCAATACATTCTGGCAAAAATGTGACTTTCATTTTGAAGCTATGGAGACCAATGGGTCAGCCATCCTACATTGTGTTGCAGTTAGTGCAAGCAGCCTACACATCCATATGGCAGTCAACAGCTTTTGGGGGGCTGCCTGTTTTCAACAAGGAGAGCCAGGAGCTGAGCTGCTTCCCAAGCTTCTGTGCAGCAGTGTCAAGCCCAGGCGAGTGACTGAACTACTCCTGGGGAAATTCTGGGCCTAGCTCAGCTGCTAGTCCCAGTTGGGCTGTGGGACCTGGGGGCACATGTGGGGAGGCCGGATCATCTTCTTTCCTTACATGGAGCAGCCAGGGCTGGGTCAGACCCACCCCCAGGAACCTCCTCCAGCTGCAGAAAGTGCCACACTCCCTACCACACACTCTTCCTGCCCCCATCACTTCTCAGCCAAGGGGGAGGGATCACTGTATGGGGAGCTACCTCCCATCCTACACCCAGAACCCCACCACCGAGCCCCCATCAGAGCCGCAACCCCTTCATCCAGAGCCCCCCCCCCCCACACTCAGATCCCCATGCACCCAGACCCCACACAGAGCCTCACCCTCTTGCCCCCCAAATATAGAAGTCAAACTATGCCTATGCCTTTGAGGTCCCCTGCTGGAGGTCTCATGGTCCTACCACATCCTGCCCCAGAAAAGGAGCAGTAAAGATGGGACCTCCAGACTTGCCTAGAAAGGCTGCAGGGAAGCAGCCAATCACAGCCCAGCAGGCTCAGTTAAGAGGAGCTGCAGGGCCTGAGCAGCTCAGTTCCTAGCAGGGACCAGAGGAGTAAGGAAGGAGCTCCTGGGAGAACCAGAAGATGGGTTCTGGTGACATTTGCATTCCATGAGGAAGGAGAGGAGAACTTCAGCCCTGAGGTAAGGGTGAAGCTGAAGGGGCTATGTGGGAAGTGTCCCAAGGAATAGCAGCAACAACTATTATGGAAAGCAACACTTGGCTGCTATTTATAGGGTCCTTGGGTTGGGGCCTGAAGTAGTGGGTGAGCCCACACCTGATGGTGTGGCAAAGCCCCCAGAAGAGGATAAGGCTTGTTTAGAGGCCCAAGTGAAGGGTGGGACTTAGAGTCTCCAGGGAGAGAGTCTGCTTTATACCAGGGCACTACTTTATACCAGGGCTAGCCCAGAAGGGGCTGAGGACTGAGCCCAGAGACAGGGCTAAAGATGTTACCAAAGGCACAGGGACAGGCCATGTTGGACCTTTTACCCCAGAAGAGGTTTGTTCATTCACATTCAGGAATAAAGTGAAATAGAGAGTGATTGCAGAGACGTAGACTGTGTCTATGCTTACAGCAGCACAACTGTATTGAAACAGCTGTGCCACTGTAAGAGCACTTGTATAGCTGCGTTATGCTGATGGGAGAGAGCTCTCCCATCGACACAATAAAACCAGCTCAATGAGCAGCAGTAGCTATGTTGTGGGTTAGCATCTCCCACCAACATTGCGCTGTGCACACCAGCACTTATGCCAGCAAAACTTATGTCGCTCAGGGATGTGGGGTTTTTCATACCCCTGAGCGACAAATATTTTGCTGACGTAAGTGCTAGTGTAGACATGGCCTTTGTAAAACTGAAAAATTAACTGCACCCATGAGTAACCTGCTCATTTAGAGAAATATAAAGGGTTAAACATATCGGGCTGGTTGGGGACAATGGTAGCTCAGTAAAGGACTGGCCTATCTGTAGCAAGAGATTGGAGCCGTGTATCGGGGCTCTGGAACAATTTGTATAGTTGGGGTGCTGAGAGCCATTGAACCAAACTGCAAACCTGGTATATAATAGCAGCAAAGAGTCCTGTGGCACCTTATAGACTAACAGAAGATTTGGAGCATGAGCTTTCGTGGGTGAATACCCACTTCGTCGGATGCATGTAGTGGAAATTTCCAGGGGCAGGTATATATATGCAAGCAAGAAGCAGGCTGGAGATAACCAGGTTAGTTCAATCAGGGAGGATGAGGCCCTCTTCTAGCAGTTGAGGTGTGAAAACCAAGGGAGGAGAAACTGGTTTTGTAGTTGGCAAGCCATTCACAGTCTTTGTTTAATCCTGAGCTGATGGTGTCAAATTTGCAGATGAACTGAAGCTCAGCAGTTTCTCTTTGAAGTCTGGTCCTGAAGTTTTTTTGCTGCAGGATGGCCACTTTACGATCTGCTATTGTGTGGCCAGGGAGGCTGAAGTGTTCTCTTGCAGGTTTTTGTATATTGCCATTCCTAATATCTGATTTGTGTCCATTTATCCTTTTCCGTAGGGACTGTCCAGTTTGGCCGATGTACTTAGCAGAGGGGCATTGCTGGCATATGATGGCATATATTACATTGGTGGACGTGGAGGTGAATGAACCGGTGATGGTGTGGCAGATCTGGTTAGGTCCTGTGATGGTGTCGCTGGTGTAGATATGTGGGCAGAGTTGGCATCGAGGTTTGTTGCATGGATTGGTTCCTGAGTTAGAGTTATTATGGTGCGGTGTGCAGTTACTGGTGAGAATATGCTTCAGGTTGGCAGGTTGTCTGTGAGCAAGGACTGGCCTGCCACCCAAGGCCTGTGAAAGTGTGGGATCATTGTCCAGGATGGGTTGTAGATCCCTGATGATGCGTGCCTGTTTTAATTAATGTAATGGGGCCAAAAGTTATAATCTGCTGTGCAGTTCACCAACTCCTATTAAACTATCAGACTTAGGTACGGAGGCCTCGCAAGTAGTGGATAGTTAGTAAACACAGTTATTGGGACTCCACTGTGTACATGTGGTTCCTTCATATTATGTATATTGTGTAAAGAGCCATAGACACAACAATATTGATTAGATATTTGTCTGTATTTACCAGTCAAGACAGTTTCTGTTTTACTGTGGAGTTCACTCTTCTTCCCTGCTCTTTCAAGCTGAAATTTTCACTCATTGTCAAAGGAAACAAAGACAAATTTGCTCTGTGGCATACTGATCTGATTAAAATAATCATGTAAGTGGCTGAATGAGCCATATATAACTCTTTTTACTACAATAAGTAAAGTTAGTAAACTTTCACTGGTAGGTAGCCTAGATTTAACCTGCTGAATTTACTTAATTCTTAATTAGAATGCTATTTTTGCATGTGAAAATTCATCTGATTTCAGGCAGATGAAAATAAAGTAATAAAGACGAACACAGATACCTTTAAAGATCTCTCTTACTGCTGATATACAGGGCAATTTAAGTACAAAGAACTGCAATATGAGAACATTATGGGCCTAATGTAGAACAAGGAAAAGAGTGAGAATAAATAGTCATGAATATTTCCATGACTTTCAAATAAATGTTTGCTTTGACCCATGTTCACATGTGCTAAAACAGCACAAAGCAACTTTAGTGAGGCAGACAAGAATCCAGCCCTTCAGCCCTAATTCTCAGATGCTTTGTACCTTGTGGAGTCATTTACACCTGTGCAGAATGGTTGTAAAATACTGCCAAGTGAGAATTGCCCATTCATTTGCACTGATAGTAGCATTTTACACCCATCTTGTATAGATGTAAACAATTCCTTAAAGTATAAGGCAGTGCTAAATTAGGCCTTTAAGACCTAATTGTCCTGTTAGGCCATGTCTACACTGGGGCAAATGTATCGTGTTAGAAAGCATGTTGTAACGTTAAAAACATAACAAGCACTTAGTGTAGACAGGGATATGTCATGTTTGAAATGTAGTAGCTGGTTGTGGTTAACCTGGAGTTACCACAACCAGCCTACTTGTATATAAACATGACTGTCCTTTTTCACATGAAAGACAAAATTGTATTTAATATGTTAGCTAAAATGAGTCAGTGAATATATTTTTCTGGTATGATGCACTTTCCCAGTGCAGGCAGGGCCTCACTTATGCCAGTGTAAATCAGGAGTAGCTTATTATAAGTTGTGTCCTGTTTGTTCTCTCACTTACACTGGTTTAACTTATCCCTCCAGCTCAAGTTTTTTCTTTAATACCCCTGGCTTAAGGATTTGGCTTCTTGAGTTTAGACAATCACTGAAATCTTCTCCTAAACAGAACTAAAAAGCCCCCAATATCATCCAGTATTGCACAACAAAGCCAGTTACAAAAGAAGTTTACCTAAGTATCCACGGAAGGCAAGAGAGGAAAAAAATGCTTCCATATTAAGCATGCTAACCAGCTTCTATAGATAAACAATTATCAATTGGACTCATAGGCTGTGGCTACACTTAGCACTTCAAAGCGCTGCCGCGGCAGCGCTTTGAAGCGCTAAGTGTAGTCAAAGCACCAGCGCTGGGAGAAAGCTCTCCCAGCGCTGTCTGTACTCCACCTCCCTGTGGGGAATAACGGACAGCGCCGCGCTCCCAGCGCTGGGGCTTTAACCACACTGGCGCTTTGCAGCGCCGCAATTTGCAGCGCTGGAGAGGGTGTGTTTTCACACCCTGCTGCAGCGCTGCAAATTTGTAAGTGTAGCCAAGCCCATAGACTTTAAAGCTAGAAGGGTCTATCACGATCATCTAGTCCAGGGGTAGGCAACCTATGGCACACGTGCCGAAGGTGCCATGCAAGCTGATTTTCAGTGGCACTCACACTGCCCAGGTCCTGGCCACCAGTCCGGGGGGCTCTGCATTTTAATTTAATTTTAAATGAAGCTTCTTAAACGTTTTAAAAACCTTATTTACTTTACATACAACAATAGTTTAGTTATATATTATAGACTTCTAGAAAGAGACCTGCTAAAAACATTTAAATGTATTACTGACATGCAAAACCTTAAATTAGAGTGAATAAATGAAGACTTGGCACACCACTTCTGAAAGGTTGCCGACCCCTGATCTAGTCTGACCTCTTGAACATTGCATGCCTTACAACCCACTCATTCCTGAAAAAGGCCCATGACCTCTGACTGAGTTACTGAAGTCCTCAAATCTTGCTTTAAATTTAAAATAGCACCAGGAATTTACAGGAAACATACCCTGCCCTCTTCCTCTGAACAATTCCTTTACTGGACAAATTGTACCATTGGAGTTGGTGGGAATTTTTTAGTTTGACAGGAGTGGAACTAGGAGTGACCCTATACCAAGATGCTTAGCTTCCAGCTCTTAACAAAACAAAACAGAACAAAAAAACTGACTCTACAAGAGTATTTCCTGCTATTTTACCACTTATTACACAAAGAACCTGATTTTGGCATTTTTCCCAACAATGTCGATGAGAGCAAGGAGCCGCTTGAATGCAGCTTTTCCAATTTTCACAATTTTTTAGTGTCTTTCTTAGTGCCCCAATGCTGGAATGAAGAAATTGCATGAGCATCTCAATTTTCATTTAAAAATAAAAGGAAGTTTCTAGACACTGGGTTGCAGAAAAAAATCTTGAAAATGTGACGCAAGTGTATAAAGGCTGAGAAACCAGAAGGAAATAAAAGTAACCCAACATTTATTGTAGGGTGACCAGATAGCAAATGTGAAAAATCAGGACGGGGGTGGGAGGTAATAGGAGCCTATATAAGAAAAAGACTCAAAAATCAGGACTGTTCCTATAAAATCAGGACATCTGGTCACCCTAACTTATTGTGTGTGGTTTTTTGTTTGTTTTTAAGAAAATATGATTTGGGGAGAGTGGGATCCTGATTTTTGAATGTTTGGGGTTGGCAATACTGAAAATTTAACAAGAAAAACAAATATTTCCCTTTTCACTAACAAACTGAAAACAATAGGGCTCAGATTTACAAAACTGCCTCAGATTTGGACAGCTAATTAGGAGGAGCATCAATAAGTGTTTGAAATGACTTTAAAGTCTGGATGATAGTTTAGGTAACAGAAAATCTATTGTTGGGGATTTTTTTCTTTTTTTACTAAGCTTAATGACTTTTTTTGGCAGGGGGCCTGTAAATTGCTGAGGTTGGAGGCCTGTTAGTACTATGAAGGGTTGAAAAGTATTCAGCTGGCTAACTGGAAACTGCCAGCGTTCTGAAAGTTAAATGTTTTGTTTGTTCCGTCAGCAGGACTTCATCCTGTTCTAGTACTTCTATATTTAAGGAGTTGTTTTGGAGTGGGTGGAATAGCCCACTGTTCTCAAAGCTAAAGGTGTAGAGAATCAAAAGTAAACCTCAGTCCACTAGTGCTTAATAAACAACAACAAAGTAAAACAAAAACAAAAAAACTAAGAAATGCTAATATTGAGGGCACTTTCTCCAGTTCCCAGGAGTCACCAGCAAAGATGTAGGGCTTTCTCCACCTCCCCTCCCCCAAAAGCTAGGAAAGGGCTTATCACATGTTTAATGTACCTCCAAGACAGTGCATTACTCATTTTCTCTTCAGTACTCAAGATTTAACAAAAACTAGGTCATGTGCAAAAAAGAACAGGAGGGCTCTGGTTACAAGTGAAAAACCTGTATTTTGAACCCTCCTAATTGTTTGTTTGTTTTTTCCCCATCAATTCAGTCTTTTTATAGGTAAACACATACTGTTGCTGACAGGAAACATTTATTTCCCTGCTTAAAGATAGTCCCAATAACAGCACAAAATATGACCATAGAGACATTTTACAGTGCTACCATGGGATGTAATTTTTCTCAGCATTAGATTAAGTGATACTGAATGAACATCAAGAAAAAGTTAAACCTGTAATTATGCATCCGTGATAGAACTTGTTAATCACGTGTTTTCACAGAAGTTGTTAATGCCACTATAGTTAAAAACATGTTCATGGTTCGATGTGAATTACTTACTAGAGATAGGGGTCTATAACTCAGTGACTGACTCTACAGTCTGATAGTTGGGGCACTTGCCTTGGATTTGGGAGTGCCAAGTTCAAATCCCTCCTCTAATGAGAACAGCTTCAAGAGCAGAGATTGAGCAAGCCACATATCAGAATATCCCATAGCTCAGTAGCTAGGGCATTTTCTTTCCATGGGGAAAGACCCAATTAAAGTCTCTTTAAAGGTTTCTTGACACCTTAAATGATAGCTCCTTGCAGCAGCTAGTCCTGGAACCCACAAGATGTGAGGCAATTCTTGACCTAGTCCTAAGTGGAGCACAGGATCTGGTCCAAGAAGTGAATATAGCTGGACCGCTTGGTAATAGTGACCATAATATAATCAAATTTAACATCCCTGTGGTGAGGAAAACACCACAGTGACCCAACACTGTAGCATTTAATTTCAGAAAGAGGGACTACACAAAAATGAGGAAATTAGTTAAGCAGAAAGTAAAAGGTACAGCACAAAAAGTGAAATCCCTATAAGATGCATAGAAACTTTTTAAAGACTCCATAATAGAGGCTCAACTTAAATATATACCCCAAATTAAAAAACACAGTAAGAGAACCAAAAAAGTGCCACTGTGGCTAAACAACAAAGTAAAAGAAGCAGTGAGAGGCAAAAGGCATCCTTTAAAAAGTGGAAGTTAAATCCTAGTGAGGGAAATAGAAAGGAGCATAAACACTGGCAAATGAAGTGTAAAAATATAATTAGGAAGCCCAAAAAAGAATTTGAAGACCAGCTAACCAAAGACTCAAAGTAATAGCAAAAAAAGATTAAGTACATCAGAAGCAGGAAGCCTGCTAAACAACCAGTGGTGCCACTGGACGATCAAGATGCTAAAGGAGCACTCAAGAATGATAAGGCCATTGTGGAGAAACTAAATAAATTCTTTGCATCGGTCTTCATGGCTGAGGATCTGAGGGAGATTCCCAAACCTGAGCCATTCTTTTTAGGTGACAAATCTGAGGAACTGTCCCATACTGAGGTGTCATTAGAGGAAGTTTTGGAACAAATTGATAAATTAAACAGCAATAAGTCACCAGGACCAGATGGTATTCACCCAAGAGTTCTGGAGGAACTCAAAGATGAAATTGCAGGACTACTGTCTGTAGTTTATAACCTATTATTTAAATCAGCTTTTATACCAGATGACTGAAAGATAGCTAATGTGACACCAATTTTTAAAAAGGCTCCAGAGGTGATTCCAGCAATTACAGACCAGTAAGCCTGACTTCAGTACCAGGAAAACTGGTTGAAACTATAGTAAAGAACAAAATTGTCAGACACATAGATGAACATAATCTGTTGGGGAAAAGTCAACATGGTTTTTGCAAAGGAAAATCATGCCTCACTAATCTAGAATTCCTTGAGGGGATCAACACCCATGTGGGATCCAGTGGTTATAGTGTACTTAGATTTTCAGAAAGCCTTTGACAAGAGCCCTCACAAAAGGTTCTTAAGCAATGTAAGCTTTCATGGGATAAGAGGGAAGGTCTCTCATGGACTGGTAACTGGTTAAAAGATAGGAAACAAAGGGTAGGAATAAATAGTCCATTTTCAGAATGGAGAGAAGTAAATAGTGGTGTCCCCCAGGGGTCTGTACTGGGACCAGTCCTATTCAACATATTCGTAAATGATCTGAAAAAAGGGGTAATCAGTGAGTTGACAAAATTTGCAGATGATACAAAACTACTCAAGATAGTTAAGTCCCAGGCAGACTGTGAAGAGCTACAAAAGGATCTCTCAAAACTAGGTGACTGGGCAACAAAATGGCAGATGAAGTTCAATATTGATTAAATGCAAAATAATGCACCTTGGAAAACATAATCCCAACTATACATATAAAATGATGGGCTCTAAATTAGCTGTCACTCAAGAAAGAGATCTTGGAGTCATTGTGGATAGTTCTCTGAAAACATCCACACAATGTGCAGCGGCAGTCAAAAAAGAGAACAGAATGTTGGGAATCATTAAGACAGGGATAGAAAAATAAGACAGAAAATATCATATTGCCTCTATATAAATCCATGGTATGCCCACATCTTGAATACTGCCTGCAGATGTGGTTGCTTCATCTCAAAAAATATATATTGGAATTGGAAAAGGTTCGGAAAAGGGCAACAAAAATGATTAGGGGTATGAAAGAGCTTCCATATGAGGAGAGATTAATAAGATTGGGACTTTTCAGCTTGGAAAAGAGATGACTAAGGCGGGATATGATGGAGGTCTATAAAATCATGACTGATGTGGAGAAAGTAAATAAGGAAGTGTTATTTACTCCTTCTTATAACATACGAACTAGGGGTCACCAAATGAAATTAATAGGCAGCAAATTTAAAACAAACAAAAGGAAGTATTTTTTCACACAACGCACAGTCAACCTCTGGAACTCTTTGCCAGAGGATATTGTGAAGGCCAAGACTATAACAGAATTCAAAGGAGAACTAGGTAAGTTCATGGAGGATAGGTCCATCAATGGCAATTAGCCAGGATGGTCCCTAGCCTCTGTTTTCCAGAAGCTGTGAATGAGTGACAGAGAATGGATTACTTGATGATTACCTGATCTGTTCATTCCCTCTGAGGCATCGGCCACTGTCGGCAGACAGGATACTAGACTATATGTACCTTTGGTCTGACCCAGAATGGCTGTTCTTATCTCAATATCTGGTTGAGGGGGTGGGGGAATTGAACCCTGATTTTCTACCTTCTAGGTAAATACCCTCACCACCGGGCTAAAGCATATAAGGGAGGTAATAGCATTACCATCACTTGCTTTTCCAGCTGTTTTATGAATCCTTTGCTTTTGTCAAAATGGTTGAAAGTCTAAACAAAAATACGTGGTTGAAATGAAACATTTTATTTCAACGTTACTGAAACATTTTGACTTTCAGTTTGGTCCAGACTATTTGGTGAACTCCACACAAACTCAGGAATCAGTCAAAAAACTGATTATTTTTTTTATTTTATTTTTTTGCAAATAAACTGTCTGAAATTTCACCCAGCTCTGCTCACTACTTCTTGTTTAGTCTGGCCTTTTGTGGTTAAATGCATTTGCCTTTGGGGCCCAATACTTTCCTCCTTAATCAAGGAAAATTGACTTGACTGGGATTGAAGGTTGAAATTGGGAATGGAATATATTTCAGGGGGAATTCTGCTGCATCACTAGCATTCTGTGGCCCTTCATAAATGCAAGATTCAGGCAGCCACCTCTCTCGTGGTAGGTGAACACCTGGAGCAGAAGACAAAGCATATCAGTGAGACAGGGAAAACTTTGGTTAGGGACACCAGGGAAAATCTCTAATTTTATCAAAAATACCATGGCATTTTTAATGCCTGCACAAATGGAGCCTTGGGCTGAGATTCTGTGCTGCACAGTGCAGAAAGATGCAGCCCAAGCTAAGGTAGGTTTTAAACCATCTGATTCAGGGCTGCCCTGGAGGCTGGCACTTCTCTACATTACACATCTCCCCACACCATTGCCTATGGGCAGCTCCGCAGCAGTGAGAATCTCCATCGTTGTGTATGCTACAAAGACTCCCTCCCACTGCTGGCACACATCCTCCTGGCCCTGTATGGCTTGTTGTGAGAAGGCTTGTAAAGGGCAGCTTACAGTTGTCCCACTCTGCCTGAAATATCCAGCTGGCTATAAAGCACAGCATAACACGAGGGAGATTCCTTCTCTTGGTGGTTAAGATCTCATTTGAAACTCAGTGCACTGCATGGAACTTCTCTACTACAGAAACAGGAAGAGTTGAATTGACCATGCTGGGATTTGAACCTGTTTTAGGTACTCAGGGGATTGCAGACTTAGAGCCAAATCCTGCAAACCTAGAGCAAAATCTTGCTGGACGTCATACCTTCACTCAAGACCCCAGGCTGCTCAAGAAAACAAGATTTGTCCCTTGAGGCTTAAGCCACTAAGCTGCCTCTCTGGCATACAAAACTATCCTATGCAATGCATCCATTTCTTTAATTTTATTGAAGCTTATAGGGGGATTAATACAAACAAATTGTATCTCACTGGACCCTCATGGAACAGAGTCTCCCTGCAAGGAGTAGAGGTTTTCATAATATTTACATGAAATATTTATTTAAACCTTGAAGGCCTTCAGCACATAAAGCTTTACAGTTAACATTTCCCAGACATTATCTGCAGATCATCTATGCTAATTCTATGAGTCTACTCTGTATGTGGCAGGAGCTTTTACAGCATATTAGCACTTTTAATGTATTTCACTCACTAGTAAAGTAAAGTAGTATTACTTGCATGGTTGCTTCCACTATAAGGTGGGATTTTTTGTTTGTTTTTTGTTTCTCTCTCTCGCTTTTATTTTTTATTTAATTTTATTTATTTTATTTGTCCTTAAAAGGAAATCTTGAAAGCTTTAAAGCTGAGACCAAAAATAGAGGGAAAGGGTTGCCAAAATTGTGTCCTGTTTTTTCCCTTCACTTTATTTATATTACAATCCTCTTAAATCTGCAAGCACAGTTATGTGGCTCCTTTTCATTAAGCCCCATGTGCCAGATTCTGGAAACAATGGGGTAACTGTGGCTTTCCACCAGTGTAAATGAGAACATGAATTTGGCACTGAGAATTCATGCTTTACTTAACATGTGCCTCTTACATGCAGCAACATTTCACTATGATCCCTAGCTATACAAAGCCAAATGATGTTGCACATTTGATGTTAGCCCAGCTGTTGAAATTCAGTTTCACATACAAATAACTTCTTTCTGTCAGCTGGATACCTGGTGAACCCCTTCACTTCAACCTTGTTGTGTTATCTGTAGCCTGACAAATTTATTCTGCAGAAGTCTCTGAGACCTCTATGATTTGCATGGATGTTCTTAGCCCAGACATGAATACTTCAAGCAGCAGTGGGAGGATTATAGGACACAGAGTGGCTCCTATCAGGATTACACATATGCTAAACATGCACATCAAACTCAGGCTGGACTCAAGAGTCTAAACAGTCACAAACCTATGGGAAGGTATTTGGAAAGTGGTGTTCAGATTCAGGTAGGGAGTTATTCTGTAGGCCCCTCTGCCAACTTTGGTCCTTGCTTAAATATCTCATCCAGGTAAATGGGCCTTTTCCTCCAGTCAAATGCTTTCCTTCTGGCCTTCAGTATCTGCAGGAGTGTCCCGGTCCCACTCACTTCCCAACATCTCTTATGGGGGGTTTCCAGTTTGTGCCATTGCCCTTCTCCTCCCCAGTCTTTGCCAGGGACTTGTTGCAGGGGGAACCATGAAGTGCCTACCCCTCAGAGGGCAGGGGAAGAAGAAAATACTCTCCCCTTGCACTGCAGTTGCCAGCTGTGCAAAGAGCATCCCATGTGTTTTTAGCATGGTAGTGAAAGGATACCTTAAGGATTCCCTAGAAGCACATGCTAGGGAGAAGACCCATAATCCCTTGCAAGTGACAAAAAATCTCTGAGGGCTTCCTATGGGGCAGTTCAGCAGAACACATGCTCAGTAGAACCTGCCTGCCCCACCTTCCCTGAAGTTTGTATTAAAGGCTGAGGAGGCAGTAGTCAGCCCCTAACAGCATGCTGTGGGAGGAACAGGTCCTCTTTGGTTTTGCATTGATAAAACTGGTCAGCTCATCCTAGCACATGGCCCTAGTCTGATGTATCCTGTGATTCTAAAGATGTCATCTCAGGTAATCTGATGCCATAAACAATTACACTTCATTACACCACTTGTTTTTTTTTTTACACCAAACTGTAGTTGTATGTTGGAGAGATTTTTGGTTTTCAAAATAAAGGATGGCCAAAGCCCTCCAAATGTTTGAGACGAAGGTCTCCAGTGCTTGCAGGTATTTCACCAACATTACAGTATATTTCAGGCGCATGATAGAGGCAGGACAACTGAGCAGAACAGATCTGATCACTTAAAGAAGTTATTTGGTGGGACCATTTCAGAAATCATTGATTTAGGAGAGATATTGTTCATGGAATCTTAGCGGTTTTTGCTCTTGATCTAGCCTGGTGATTAGCGGCACAGATATTGTGTTAATTATCTTATTTATTCATTACAGTGTGTCAAGGACCTATTCAATCCTATTTAAAAAAAATCCCATGCAGACTAACACCAACTGCCAAAGCATTTATTTAAGACAAGACCTCCCAGTTGTTTTTCAGGTGGGCTGTGGATCAGCAAAGACAGAGTTTTGGCTGTTACTCAACCCAGTGAAATGCTGTTTAATGGCTCTTCTGAAATACAAAGTTTACTTAATGTCAAAGGATAATAAATTAATAGTCCTGATAGGCCAAAATCAGAATTATCTAGAAGAGAGCTTTGCAAAGGCATTTTGAGCTGAGAGGGAAAGGGAACTAAAGAATGGAACTAAGCTACAGTGACTGGACAAAATACATTTAAACATGCTTGTGATTGAGTAGAACATTTTTTACATTCTGTAGCTTAAATCAAAACAGGGAGTACTCCCGAAAACCTAAATTCCACACAGGCAGCCCACAAGGGAGGTTAACTGGAGCTGGAGAGCTCTATAAACCTAACCTGGTACACCTGGAAAGGGTGGCTGACTGAGGGAGGAAGTTAAAGCAGCAATACAGGCAGTGGGAGGAGAAATCTTGGATCCTCTCCTGAGAAGAGAGGGCTGGCAAGAGTCCGGGGGGAAAGGAAAAATGTCAGGAGAGGATTAGTTCCTATGGTGAGCCCCAGAAGGGGGCAAGATTTGAGGGGAGCAGCCCTGCAAGTCAGTATTCTGAGAACAGGATGGAGGATTGAGAGGACTAGGAAGAGAGGCTGACATCCCCCGGTGGGAGGGAGGGAGACACAGGCTGGGGGCTGCTCTTCGGCACCCTGGCTCCCCACCCAGGGCAGGTGGAGGGTCTGGGGCTCCCCACAGCAGGCTGGGCTTCCTGGGCGGCTCTTACCGTGGCCCAGCTCCAGCTTCCAGCATGGCCAAGGGTGGGGCCTCAGGGGGAAGATGAGTACAGGGGAAGAGGAGGAGCAGGGGTGGGCCACAGAGGGGGTGGAGCCTCATGTGGGGGGGCATTTCTACCAAGGTTCAGGCTGTCTTTTTGTTTTTCACTGCTTGGTGGAGAAGCCAGGACTGAAGAGAGGTCCCAGGAGGGGAAGAAGATGTCTGTGTTAAATATATGTGGGTTTGCCAGTTGTCATGGACATTTTTTGGGACAAAGAACAGTAGGGACCTGGGAGGAATCTGGCTGGAGGGTCAGGGCCCCCTACAGGAGACCATCTGAAAGGCCATGAGGGGTGAGATGGAATGATTACAGGGTGAAATACTGCTCCCATTAAAGTCTCAGGGCAAGTCTTCACCACAAAATCAAGTCAACCTAAGTTACATTGTCATACAGGCACTGCAGTAATTGAACTGATTTTACACATCCACACTATGCTCCTTGTGTTGGTGGTGTGTCCTCACCAGGAACGTTTGTGTAACACTGACATACCTTGGTTGTTGGCAGGCAGAATTGAGCCTGGGACCTCTAGGAGTTTAGTGGATGAGCCTCTACCGCATGAGCGAAAAGCCACCTGGCTCTAAACTAAGGCTGTAGAGCTGACTCCTTCATCTCTCTCTAAGTGGTCTTGGTGCCACTAGGTGGGCCAGAACACCACACCCAAGAGGTGTGTGGATTACACTTGCACCAATTTAACTGCCATTTTGGGACCATTTCTGAAAGGCAGCAACAGCCAATATAAGCAACACAGTGTCTACACTGACACTGTGTCAACCTAACTACATCGACTTAAGTGCTACACCTCTTGTCGAGGTGTAGTTATTAAGTCAGTGTAGTGGGCAAGTTACCTTTGTGAGAGCTACATTTCCGTGTAGACACTTACAGAGTTAGGTCAACATAAGCTGCCTTACATCAGCCTCACTCTGTAGTGTAGACCAGGCCTAAGGCAAAGTTACAATTGCCTTTAAATAAAGTGAGCATGGTTTGCTGGTGGGTCTTTGCTGACAACCCTGCACAGCTCCTTGTGCAGGGCCCTGGAAATGGAAAGTCAGCAGGGAGAGAGATTACAGTGGTGCAAAGGATGAAAGCCTTAGTTGTATCAGGAGTGTTATCACTGTGTCTCTGTGCTCTCATTTTCTCAGAAGCTGCTTATACAAGGAAAAGGGCTCAAAATACTTAATCAGCTAAAGCGTGTCACTTCCAATGGTCTTATTCAGCTGAGCTCTCTGGCAGCTCTGACAACTCTATCAGCAAATTAAGTGGCGTTTCTAACCTCTGTATTTGTGCCAAGACCTTAGGTAGAGGATGAGGAAGGTCTTGTGGGCATTGCCCCAGAGATAGGCAATGCCTTTGGGAGTGCTGGCAGCAGAGGTGCCGTATAACTGTTGTCATAGGTCTCACCCCCACTTGGAGCTGTTGGGTTCCAATGTGGGGACCTGCCTTGGTTTTCTTCTAAACTAAAATCCTAGTTTAGATCTAGTAAAAGCTGCCACCACCCAATCAGGTACGTGGATTGGGACACAATCCTTCCCCAAAATCCTAGGGGATCCCAAGAGCCCCAAATCCATGGAGTTCTTACACCCAGGAGAAATAAACCATTCCCCCCTGCTTCCTCCCCACTCCCTTTTCCTAGGAGAGACACCGGGATCTAACTACAGAGGGATACCTCCCTCCTCCTCTTTCCCTGAGAATCCACCCAAGGAAAGACCAACCAAGTCCTTAATAGAAAAGAATTTATTAAAGAATAAAAAAGAAAGTCACTGTCTCTGTAACCAAGATGGAACAATACAGGGTCTAAACTTATTAATCTCTGGAGAGAATTCCCCCTCCTTTCTTTCTCAGTCAAAGCAAAGTAACAGCAAACAGGAATAAAGTATTTCCTTTAGCAAACACACAATTGCAAATGTAGAAATCAAATTATAAGACTAATCCGCCTTTCTAATTAATACTTACTATTGAATAGTAGAAACTACTCCAGGAGAACTTGGAGACATGACTGGCCTCTCTTAGATCCAAAAAGAGAACTCTCTAACAAAGAACACAGACAAAGGCTTCCCTCCACAGAGATTTGAAATTATCTTGTCTTTGATTGGTCCTCTGGTCAGGTGGTCATCAGGTACTGCATGTTAACCCTTTACAGGTAAAAGAGACCTTAACCCTTAACTATCTGTTTATGACAACTGTTGATCATGGGGGGGCACAATTAAAAGGTTTGAGGGGGCATGTGACCATCCCAGTCATCGCCGCTGGATCTAGAACAGAGGTTTTCAAACTGTGGGGAGTGCCCCCTGGGGGGCATGGAGGAATGTTCGGGGGGGGTGAGAGTGGCAATGCCAGGTGGCTTGGGCTGGCCCTGCTTGGGGAGAGAGTGCCACCTTCACCCCCTGACTCACCTTAGAACAATGGTGGGCAACCTGCCCACCACTGCCTTAGAAGCTGTTGCTAAATGGAAGGCAGGGCAAGCCCCACTGCAGTGCTAGGGGAGCAGTTTCCCCTGGGCAGAGCCCCTGCTACAGCAGTGGGAAAGTAGCCTCTGCCCTGGGAACAGGCACAGGACCATCACCCAGGGCGGTCTGCAAAGCAGGCAGCAGGAAGTGCTGAGACTTCAGCAGCAGGAAAAGAGAAGCAGCCCATGTAGCCGGGGTGGGGCTCAATCTGCAGCCAATTGCCCTGCAGCTTCCTCCCTCCTCATGCTGCACGGACACACAGTGAATGCTACCACCTGGAGGAGCCCCGGAGATTTGAAGTAAATTCTTTGTATGTTCTGAATAGTTATTTTCCTTCAGATCCATCCTCAGCCATAGTTTTGATGAGTATTAATTGTATGCTGCCGCCCCTGTTCTCTAAACATACATCCCAACTGCTTCAGTTCTCATGGAGCTACAAAGGATCCATTAGAAGGGCTCACCATGTTATTAGTTTACAGAGCACAGTCAAAGAATCCTTCCTGCTGCCTAGTTTGTATTCAAAAACTCGGGAAAATATTTCCCTAAAGTACTTGCATTCCAAGGGCAGGATCTTCAGCTGATATAAATCTGCACGGCTCTGTGGAATTATGCCCGTTTACACCAGCTGAGGATCTGGCCCATAATTTTTAAATGCTCTTCAGTGTGCCTGGCTATAGGATGTGAAAGAAACTATTTGGAATGTGTCCATGTTGCTCATTGACCAGTGTAGGTGAAGCATTAAGCAGAAAATATGGATAGCATGAGATAGTCACAGCCCTAGGCATTGGGAAGCATGAACTTTAGCCAAAGGTCTCTAATCCCCAGGGGCATGATTATCTTATGATAACTGCAATTCCTACAGGCTTTCTTTTGCAGGGGGAGCATCTGTACTTTGAGGGTGGACAAAACTAATGGCATTGGCATTTTACAGTGGTTAATCCTTTGTCTGGACTGAGCAATTCATGCAATGAGCCTCATATCCTTTCAAAATGCCCAGTAGTCTATCAGAGTGTTCCCTCCAAGCACATTGATTGGATTTAGAAAAAATGTGATAGTTTTGACAGCTGGAGCTCTTGTATCAAGTATCACCCACCCACCCAGGAAATCTGGAGTCACCCAGGGAGCAGGGTTCAGAGAATTAGGCAGGTCCCTAATTGAAAGGCTCAGAGCACTCCTCTCAGTGCGTGACTAGGCTTCTTCCACAGTGCAGCACTGCTTCTGTGCTAACTTCAGTACAGGCAGTGTGCAACACTACTATTCCCTGGGTTCCTCAGACTTGTGCGAATTCTAAAATCCAGTGTGCTACATTTCAGCTGTTTACAGCTGATCTCATTGTTTAGAAGGGTTGATCTTATTCTGGCCAAGACTCATCCTTGAAACTTGACTTCTGATGAACTAGAAGTAAGGAAACAAGAATATTCACTGTAAAGCACTTGTTTGCCGTTAATCTAGCAAAGACCTTTGGTTCCCAGCCTAGTATGGCTAAATCTAAGTGGCTCTCCCTTTAACTTCTGGTAAAACATGGAGCTTAAAGCCACTTTGCAATAGGCTTTGAATATGACTCTGATGCTGGAATTATAGTCCTGGAGATGGGTGTGTGTGTGTGTGTGTGAGCTTCCCCATCCCGTCTGCCAATGTCTCTTAACCCTGATTGGAAGGACTCCCGCTAGGCAGAAGACAAAAGTTGCCATGTCCATTCGTGCTGGTTATTGCCAATTGCTACAGGAATATCTGACCACAGAACTGAACCAAACAACTAACTCATTTCAAATGGAACAGCAGCCAGATGGCAGGATTTTCAGACACCCCCGAATTGGTTCAGGTTTGAATGAGTGACCTCAGGACAAAATGCTCTGTAGTCCATTAACAAAACCTGTACTACCCTGTCCCTTGTTTTTTTTATTCTGTTAATAAAAACCTACCAGATTTCTTTTGCAATAAACCAACTATATTATTATTTCAATCTACTGCTCATACAGCACGGAAATGGAATTTGCCAGCACAAGTCCTATAAACCATGTAAGTCCTATTCCTAAACTGGAATTAAGTAGTGTATAGGCTTGTGATGGTCCTCTGCTGAGAGATGAGTTTCACTCAGAATGACCTTATTGATGAAAATAATAAGTAAAGGATGAATTATTCCGAGCTGGTACCATATGCAATTTGTGCACTTCCCTACCCCCATTTCATTTTGGTTACATTTAACAGTGTTACCTCTTCTTAGCATATTTTATATCATTGAGTAATGCCAAGAATGACGTCACCTGCCATTAAAAATGTTTCACATTCTCAATTGTAAACATAATATTGCTCAGTTTCCAGACATAAAATCAATGATTTCCAAAGACATTCTCAGTTCACATGCTTTTTCCTAAGCTTTTCTTTCCCCCCATAAAAAGCATACTTAATGAATCTCCTTGCAGAGCAGTCGATTGAAAGGATGGTCTGTAATGAATTTCTGATTTCTGTCCACCACTCCGAATACAGTTTCTCCCCTTTTTGGCAGCACTATTGAAGAATGAACTGTTCTGCTAAGGGATCACTTTGAGGTAGTATGATGGTGCAGTCAGTATTGCCTAGTGGTCAATGCACCTGCCATGTGGCATGTCCCTTTAAGGGTCCAATAGCGAGAGACCTAAGGGGGATAGAGCTAGAGGGGAAGTAGCTCTGGGAATGAAGTGATTGGAGTAGGAATCTGGTCACTCCTCCTTTAAGGGCCCAGACCAGGAGCCTTGCAGAGAGAATAGGGCAAGGTTCCCCCTTACCCAATCAATAAGTTTATGGAGGAGATGGTATGATAGGATAACGGGCTTAGTCAATAGGTCAATTAAGTGCCACACTGGTAATTAGTACAATGGGTCAATGATAGGATATTGTTAGCCTTTTTCCAGAGGGTATGGCTGGAGAGTCTTGCCCGCATGCTCGGGGTTCAGCTGACCGCCATATTTGGGGTCGGGAAGGAATTTTCCTCCAGGGTAGATTGGCAGTGGCCCTGGAGGTTTTTCGCCTTCCTCTGAAGCATGGGGCAGGGGTCGCTTGCTTAAGGAGTGGGTGGATCGGCTTATGTGGCCTGCATCTTGCAGGAGGTCAGACTAGATGATCATAATGGTCCCTTCTGATCTTGAATTCTATGAATATAAAGAATGAGCTGGGAAAAGGGGCCACTATAAATGCTACCTGCTCCCTCATAGCAGGGCAGATGCCTGCAGACAACTGGGAGTAAGGAAGCTTCTGTGGGGCTTTGGAAAGATTGCAGCAGGGGAAAGTCTGCCAGCTGAACCCTCCCGGGGGGGGGGGGGGGGAAGGTTAGCTAGGAGAAAAGCTGCTCGAGGCTCTGCTGCTGGCCTGAAGTCTAACTCCTGCTTGGAGGAGGAGAGCTAGGAGGCTCCTGTATAAAGGTGAGGGACAGAGGGATTGACTGAATACAGCCTGGCTCTGGGAGGAGGGCTGGGGCCTCATGAACAGTGGAGGAAACTGGTCAGGACTTTTACATGGACTTGGAGAGGCTAAACAAGTGAGTTACCTCTGTAGGAGTGAATAAACCCCACCCTGTAAAGGGGCATATGTTGGAACTGTGAATAAACCAGATTCCACAAAGAAGGTTTGAACTAACCTGCTCTGGGTACTTGTTGGAAAAGACCCAAGGGAGGATGAGTGCAATGACCTGCAGGCCCACAGCAGGCTGCAAGAGTGTGAGCTGGAGAGGCATGCCCTCATGACAGGTAGTTTTACATATAGAAGATGATCACCCAATGGAGCAGGTATTTATGTAGGATTGTGTGACTGTTCATGGGTTTAAATGGATATAAACTTATAATTGCTTTATTCAGCAAATCTCACTGCTTTTCCTGTTCATGGAATATCCATAAACAGATGGTGATTTTTCTCAAATCTATTCATTATTTGAAATTAATCACTGATGGTTTTATATCAGCGATGTGCTATTCAAGTGCTGAAATTTGACCTCTGTTGCTGAGTTGCCATTAGCCAGACAAGTCACATGGTATTGCTGCTGTTCCCTGGCTGGATGAGCATAGCTCTTAAGACTGTTTCTGTTGTAAAGGCTCCTGGAAGATTAATTTAAAACCTGCAAGCTTAAAATTAACTTCTGCAAGCATTTGTGCTAGCAAAACTCTGTTATAAGAATACTTATGCAAAGCAAACCCCTAAGAGGTACAAATACAGCTGAAGTGAAATTGTTTAAAAATTAGAATAAATCTTTGTTTTACTGTACTATTTGCCCTGCTCTGCTAGGTCCTTCTAAAACCTCTGAGCGAATGCATGTTCAGGGGCTCATTGTAATCACTTCACAGAATGGTTATCTGCTTGCATGACAAAGCATGTAAACCTTATCAGGGGAAAAAAGTGAAAAACTGGAAGTAAAAGAGACAAATGATGATTTCTCAATCCAGTCTTTGCTCTGAGAGCACTAAGTCTCTGACCTGTTTACAGGTACAAGAAATTCGAATACTGCTGTCTTGAGTGAGGGAGTCCTGAGAGGTTTTCAAGTACCACAGTCAGAAGCAGTGCTCTTGGAAAATATATAATTCAGAGTAACAACACACTATTGATCAGAGACAGGCCAGATAGTTCAGTAACTGAATAATCCAAAGATGTATAGTGCTGGACAACAGGACATTCAGACAATTTCTTCCAAGCTAGACAGTTTCATTTGTAGCAGAATAAGCCCCAGAAGGAGGGGGAGGAGGGGTTAGAAGGTGAAGGAAAGGGAAAAAGCGGTTTCTGCCATGAGCTGCCCTAAGAGTTGGGGCTATGTATTATCAGTTGGTCACCATATAGAGCAATTGCACACAAACCTGAACTAAATGTAGTTCCATATTTTCCCTTGATGACTTAGCTATCCACAGAGGGTCAAACTCTGTCCTCGCTTATTCTAAGGAAACCCCAATGAAACCTAAAGGGTTACAGAGAACAGAATTTGCACCAAACTGTTAACTAACTTGCTCCAAATTGCTAACTAGTTATCATGTCAACCCCATACTAATCCTTTGGGATAAAAGACTCTACAGAAAGATCAAGTATTACTATTAATACTGCAGTTATTATAATGGTGTCTGATGATACCAAACTACAGAATCACATAACACCAACCCCAAAGAGCAGAATACTACAGAAACATAGTCTCTCAGTTCAGGGCAACTGCACCTGTATTCCCCCTCCAGGGTCCCTGGAGGGCACTCTCTCTAGGCTCCTCAGCAGAGTTTCACATCTCTCGCCTTCCTGACAGGGGGTTTTCTGGGCTGTGCACTTCCCTGCTTATGCTGTCATTATCCCCAGCAAGGCAGACTTCCTAAACAGGCTAGCATTTGTGCTTTGCTTTCTCTTTGACGGCTATGAACAGCTGCAATTGACAGGAGTTATGTTACCACACCGCCCTTTCTAAACAAGCACATTTATTCTTAAGGTGAAAGCATTACAGGGAAAACATATTTAAAACAATAAACAAACCTACATGCATGCCAATAAGTTGACCAGAGATCATTGCCCCTCCCCGCCCAACTCCCGCAGTGGCTCTGGTAGGAGTTAGTCCTTTAAACCCCACACAGGTTTTCTGTGGTTACAAGTTCATAACAGCCTCAAGTCAGAACAAGCACACCCACAAATGGGTTAGTCTTCCCTTTATACAGTGTGAACTTCAATCTTCAGATTCCAGGGACAGGTAATCGGCAGACAGGAGGCCCTTCCTCAGACCTTAGCTCCAAAGGGCTGAGTTTTCGCATGAGGTGGTGGGGAGGAATTTGCATTCACCCCCCCCCCCCAGATATTTCCCAGAAAATCCACTTTGCATGGATTGCCCTGCAAAACCATTCTTGTCTGCCACATTGTTCACCAGGCCCAGGCCTACCACAATACATAACCTTTGCATTTAATACAAATTCACACCAGAGATACTTACATTTTATTCAGTGAGGTTTTCCAGGGATACTGCAGGCAATTGTCATATGTCCCATATAGCACAGTGTTTAATATCTTCAGGGCAGGGGGCTCATCTTTTTACTGGCCTCTAAAGTGCCATGCCCCAAAGTGGGACTGTATAAATAATAGGAATATTTAAAGCATTTTTTAAATTAAAGTGATAAGCATGTTGAACATAATTTAAAATTAAACACAGACCAATAATAGACTCCAGCCGCTCCCTCTCTAAGACAATAAACATTCACAATACTGTGCTTTCAAAGCGGATATACACAAGAAAAGCTTTCTAAAGCTTAAAGCTTTAGAACTGTAACCCCAGCTTGTGGCAAAGGTGAAAAATCCATTTTACAACATGTCTGGGATCCATTCCTGAGAGGCAGGAACTATAAATGATGTCTTAGCTCAATGAGGACAATACCAAGACAGATCCACAGATTAACTGTAGTAGCTGAGGGCCACATGTTCAGTTGCATTGTATATGTATTCAATATCAGTTCAAATAGTACCTAAAATTCACCCTTCCCTTTTCCAAATTTAGATAAGGGGGAGATAGGAATCACACCCAAATTTGACCATGTATTTTTGGGACTGGGTCAGATCCAAAATGGAAAGTTTGGGTTTTCTGGCTCTTGTTCAGATGCGAAATCTGCTGTCTGGATTGTAACATTTTGATATTTTAGTCTGAAATTTTATTTGTACAGGGCCCAAGAGTATGACATAGATGAACTCAATCCCAAACCTGAATTTGAAATCTGATTGGATTGTACGCCACATCCTTGGCAGATCTCAAATGTAGAGGTATGCAGAAATCATGTTCTCACCTGGCAAAAATTTGTCAACCGTTTTCCCAGTTCCAGTTGCATGAAGTTTGCACCTGCTGAACTATATATGAATTTCAGGTTCAAAACCTCTACAAACTCAAAGTAAAACTCAGCCAAATCCACCAAATTTGTGGATGGGTGTTAAAAACCATGTAAAATCATCAGGTTTCTAATGGTTTGCATCAGCCTAGGTTCACTTGTATTGTGGCTAAGGTTCATTTAGCTAGTTGGACTCTTTGTAAACCTGACCCAGGTATCAAGCTTCTACCCTACATAAAATTTTCAAAAAGCTCTCTTCTATGGTGATTTGTTTCCTAGCACCACCTGGTGGGTGTTATCTGTATGTGCAGCAGCAGTCCAAAAAGACCTAGCTAGACACGTTTGCTGTATTGTGACTACTTCCATTGGCTTGCAGCTTGCATATGATCTTGTGATAACGCAGAAGATAACACCTGTCACCAGGGTAGTTAATAATGTAGAATGACACAAATCCCTCTGGTATGACAGAAATCCTGCCTTTTGCTTCAGGTTGCTAGTCCATCACTCTGATCACAGACCTCTTCACAGAAGCATATGGAGAGTGAAAAATCAAATCAGACATTACTGTATTTATAAGAGGAAAAAGAATTCAGCAAAGGCTTAACATGTGCTTTAATCAAGATAGTCTATAAAGCTTGCCAGAGATACATGCCAACTAACAGAAACTTTTGACCCTGATTATTTGGCTTCATTGCATCTTGGCACTTGAACAAAATGCAGGCTCAGCAGTACAGTGAAGACAGCTGATTGGATCAAATGTTAAAAGCTTTTGGAGGAGGCCAACCACTCTTGTTAGATGATTAAAAACTTTTATCCCCAGAAGTTGTGCAACAAACTCAAGTCAAATTATTCAGCTTTAAAATGTAGGTCAAGGAATAGTCTGAGCAGTAAAAAACGTAAAAGATTGTGAATTTAAAAGTAAATCTAAATCAACATTTTCTTCATGGGACAGTGTGGCATCATGGAATCTGTCTTTATTCTCAGGTTGGGAACCCTGGGCTCAGTGACCACGATGACCAATGCACCTCTACCCCGATATAACATGACCCGATATAACACGAATTCGGATATAACGTGGTAAAGCAGCGCTTGGGGGGAGGGGCGGCTGTGCACTCTGGTGGATCAAAGCAAGTTCGATATAATGCGGTTTCACCTATAACGCAGTAAGATTTTTTTGGCTCCTGAGGACAGCGTTATATCGGGGTAGAAGTGTATTTAGTTTTAACAATTAAATGGTAGGAAGTAGCAGCTCTGTGAGGACCCTAATAATAAAAGTTCTACAAAACTCTGGGCCAGATTCTGAACCTGTCCCAGTGTAAGCCCAGACTAATCTCATTGGAGTTGATGGAGAAATTCTGGGTTTACATCAGCGTGATTCTGGTTTGGCTCAGTGTAATCAAATGCCAGGATACTGTACGTCTAAGCTTTGACAAACTGTGTGTTATTACAAAATGTAATTCTCCATTTTAGGACTCCAGGGCCAATTCTGCATCCCACTCTGGTCTTTTTATGCTACTCTTGCAGTGTAAAGGGGCCACAAATCCAGTAGAACCAAACCAGCCCTCAGGGAACAATTCCAGTTTGCGTTGCAGAGCCAGCTGATTGGCTCAACACCAGCCCTTTGAATAGGGAATCTGCCAGGGAGAGGAGACCATTAAGGCCGGGGTAACTTAGAGCAGCCACCAGGGGTCAGGCAGACCCACTTGGCAGCTCCATGACACAGATTCAAAAGTGGCTTAAAGCTTATCCTTCCCAGCGTCCACATACATTCCTGCAGCAAGTCAGGCTTGGGCAGAATGGAGAATCAACCCCTTTTCCTTCTCTGATCAGTTAAGTTTTTGATAGGAGGCAAATAGTTTTTAACTTTGATCAAAATCCTCCTATCTCTCAGCTTTCACTGATGCTGCATGCCAAGCCTAATCCCCACCTGACAATCAGTGAAGGGGAAAGGAGCAGGACCTCACACAATGAAAATCCATCCCTAGTACGTAAGGTTTTCCTGTGAGAAATGTCCTGCCGTGAACTATAAAGGAGGACTTTTCCCAAAGTCTGACAAAATATTTCTTCTTTTCCTGCTTCTTTGGAATTCTAATGTCCCTGGCATGCCAGCCAGAGCCTCATCCTATAGAAAATGGCACACAGGTATGGCTTGATTTTTTTCTGCCTTTTGGAAGAAGCCTTTGGGCATCGTAAAAAAAAAATCAATTAATAAAAATCAATACACATATTGGAGAACAAAGAGCAAGGTAAATAGTTACCTTGATAATGTTAGGTGTTTTCTAGCTGGGCCAAATCTTACTCATGGAAAATGTGTGTTGAACTCAACTTTGAGGAATGCAGGGATATTACTAAAATATCAATGTACATTTAATTTTTCTTACTGCACATCTATGTACTCCTGCACCTTTTTAGACCCTGGCCAGTGGCAGGAAAATACGTTTGATGCAGAAAACAGACACAGGGCAGTATAGGGACTAGAGTTAGGCCAAAAATCCAAAAGATGGATCCAGGTTTCAAACGTGTTCAGAGCTGGGGTTGTATTGGCCCAATATGAAGCCAGGCCATTTCTAAAATTCACATCTAGATCTGAGTTCAGTGCTTTGGTTCAGGTCCCTCTCCAGTAAGAACACACTATCTGTTATAGCAGTCCTGCATGGACTTGGGAACTGCTCCTTTGATCAGTGATTAATTGCTCATGTCTTGATAGTCATATGAATAGGTCATGGGTCAGAAGTCATCAACACTTTTTCTTTATTTGAATTCTTTTGATTTATCCAGTGTCAATCCCAGGCTTTAGGCACATGAAAGCATTTAAAACACACAAGTTGCTCCAAAATTGTAAATCGTCACTGCATTTATCCAATTATCAGACTGCGTGGTAAGAGTCCACCAGACCATGAGACTCTACAAGGTCATCCTGAGACCACACCACCTAAGAGCCTGCATCTTTCCCAAATGCAACCATTTTTTACATCCTTCCAGTAACTGTCCATTTACTCCAGTTTATTCACACAAGAATGGATTACCTAGTTCCAGTGCTGTGATGCAATCTTAACACCCGTATCTCATTTTCACAACAACGCTCAAAAGGAGCACCCTCTTTTCATAAACTAAGCTGTTTCTGTGCCCTGAGTATCATGTAGCCCTCAGTCATAAATGAAATCTGTATGAAACCTTCATCTCTGGGGCCAATTTGTTACACTCCTACATCTTAAAATGATGGCATAGAAGAGAATGATTAGATATGCACATTCCAACTTTCCTACATCTGCCAGCTCTGTTGTGGGCAAAAGCAAAGAGGCCAGAGTCACGTCTCCCCTCCTGCCCTCCCCCTGTTTTGTATGTATATTTTATTTTAAACCATTTTGAAGCCAAGAATGTAAAGATCAACCAAATGCAAACATGCTAGTAACGTTTTGTTTTACATCGCTTTATAAATATACTTACTGCTGTTTAAACTATGACTGAATATATTCTACAGTCATAAGAAATACATATGTTCTGGAGGACAGATAGAAATAATTATATGAAACAAAGACTGGAAACACTTTCTTATGTGGATAAAGTTAAGTTTCATATGAATACAGGAATGCCAGAGATATAGATCAGACCATGGTCCATCTATTCCATTATCCTGTCTTTGACACCAGATGCTTCAGAGGAAGATACAAGAAAATCCATAATGGGTCATTCTGTATAACATGACCATGAGGGAAAGTTTTTCCTGACCCCAAGAAGATAATGGTAATAAGGTCCACTGTGATGCTAGAGGTGCCATTCTTTGTCTGACCAATAAAACATGAATCTCTGACTCCAGTCTTTAATAAGTGCCCAAGAGTTACATTTGTAATGGTCCCTATTTTGACTACTCACATTTTGGGGCCCTCTGAGTTGTTTCAGGTGGGAGGAGAAATTGGTGATCAAATCTAGTGTGTTGATGCAATCTTGTTGATTTGCCAAAAATGTACAAAGTCCTGTTTTCCCCCTACCACAGGAGGAAACAAAGAACAGGAGACAGTGTAATGCTGACAGACCTCAGTTGTTAGTGGATGGGATTGAACCTGGGGCTTCTGGAGCACAGTGCATGAGCCTCTATTGCATGAGCTAAAAGCCAACTGGCCCTAAACTAAGGCTGTAGAGCAGACTCGTTAATCTCTAAGGATATGTCTACACTGCAAAATTAAATTGATTTTATACAGTTGATTGTGTATGTCCCCACTAAGTGCATTAAGTCAGTGGAGTGAATGATCACTACCGTGACTAGCATCGACTTACGGAGCGGTGCACTGTGGGTAGCTATCCCACGGTTCCTGCAGTCTCTGCCGCTCATTGGAATTGTGGGTTAAGCTCGCAATGCCTGATGGGGCAAAAACATTGTCGTGGGTGGTTTTGGGTACATGCTTCAGTTGCCCTTCCCTCCGTGAAAGCAATGGCTGTCAATCATTTCGCAACTTTTTTCCAGGGTTACCCATGCAGATGCCATACCACGGCAAGCCTAGAGCCCACTCAGCTCACCGTCCCGCACTTTAAAAGCTCTCTGGCACTGTTTGCTGACTAGGTCAGACCTCAGCACAACCAACATTCCCATTGTTATTGCTGCTTGCTGTGTGCTCCACAATATCTGTGAGAGTAAGGGGGAGATGTTTATGGCGGGGTGGGAGGTTGAGGCAAATCGCCTGGCCGCTGGCGATTAGAAGAGCACAGCAAGGCATGCTGTGCATCAGAGAGGCTTTGAAAACCAGTTTCATGACTGGCCAGGCTACGGTGTGACAGTTGTGTGCGTTTCTCCTTGATGCAAACCCACCCCCTTTGTTGATTTTAATTCCCTGTAAGCCAACCACTCTCCTCTGCCTTCGAAATAAAGTAACTATTGTTTTGAAACCATGCATTCTTTATTAATTTAAAAAAAAAAAAAAGAGATAACGGACAAGGTAGCCCGGGTGAGGTGGGGGAGGAGGGAAGGACATGGCCACATTGCTTATTGTAGCCACACTAAAAATCAAACTGTTTGAATGACAGCCTTCTGTTGCTTGGGCCATCCTCTGGAGTGGAGTGGCTGGGTGCCCGGAGCCTCCCCCTGCATTCTTGGGCGTCTGGGTGAGGAGGCTATGGAACAGGGGGAGGAGGGCAGGCGGTTATACAGTGGATGCAGTGGGGGTCTGTGCTCTTGCTGGCTTTCCTCAGCATCGCGTCCTGCCTCTGCTCTTCGCGCTCACTTAATTCTTTCCTGGCCTCTGCCACTGAATGCTTCCATGCATTAAGCTGTGCCCTATCAGTGCAGGAGGACTGCATGAGCTTGGAAAACATGTCATCGCAAGTGCATTTTTTTTTCACCTTCTAATCTGTGACAACCTCAGGGACGGAGATGATAGGGGGAGCATAGAAACATTCTACGCTCTGTGATTCTGGGGGGACTGCATGGTCACCTGTGATGCTGAGTTCACCATGCTGACCAAACAAGAAATGAAATTCAAAAGTTCCTGGGGCTTTTCCTGTGTACCTGGCTAGTGCATCAGAGTTCAAAGTACTGTCCAGAGCGGTCACATTGGAGCACTCTGGGATAGCTCCCGGAGGCCAGTACTATTGATTTGCATCCGCACTGCCCCAAATTCAACCCAGCAAGGTTGATTTTTAGCACTAATCCCCTCACCGGGGAGGAGTACAGAAGTCGATTTTAAGAGCCCTTTAGGTCAACTGAATGGGGTTGGTTGTGTGGACACATTCATTTTTAAATCGACCTAATGTGGCTAAATTCAACCTAACCCCGTAGTGTAGACCAGACCTAAGTGGTCTCAGCGCTACTAGAGGGGACAGAACACCACATCCAGGAGGTATGTGGTTTACAACAGATTCCTTTCTCACAGCACCAAAATCTTTCAGCCAGCTTGTTCTGTGTGTGCGTATGTGGTTTCCTTTTTGCTTCTCTCAGTGGTCCTTTCATTTGTACAGTGTTGTCTCTCCATTCCCACTCGCTATTCCCCCATACACTCACTCTCACTCAAAGACAATACCCTGTGAAGCACTCTGCCTTCAAAGTGCAAAATACTGGGCAGGCTTCTTGCATACCCTCTTTGTCTTAGCTAGGGCTGCTTAGCTGTCTCTGACAGCTATCTTAAATGAGGGGTGGAGGTTGCAGCAATTTAGGTGAGGTTTAACCCAACCAGCAACTGTAATGAGAGAAGATGCAGCTTTTGTATCATTGCCCTAGGAGTCAGCTTAGCCTGACGCTGCTCATACGGGGCATTCTCCAGATGATGATATGATCGGACAGCTGGTGCTCTGTTGGTATCGCTCTCATGCATTGCTCTTTGGGAATGTCGTATGCATGCTCTGTAAGAGGGCATTTACTAGCAACAGAAAAGCTGGAAATGAAACTGAACAGGCAAGTGTGTGCACAGAGAGGAGGGGAGAGGGCTCAGAAATGTTTGATGGGAAGACTATTCAACTGCAGAATTGGAAATTAACAGAACATTTCCAGTTTGGAGACCGTTTCAATGATGATTAAGAGGTATGTTAAATGAAGCCACCCAGAATCTGTTATTGATTGAGGATGATTTGACCCTCAACTGAGCACTAGAAATTGCTGTATCAATGGAAACAACTGCTAAAGTGGTGAGGGAGCTGCAACTGTTATGTGATCTGTGCAAGAAAGGACACCACGGACAACCGTCAAAGATTGTGTGCATATTCATTGTGGAAAACAGTCTCTGAATGCTCGTTAGTTCAAGGACAAACCCTGTGGAAACCGCAACATATTGGGGCACTCCAAGAAAATGTGCAGGTTGGTGCAAAAAGCATAGCTGCTTCCTCCTGAGGGCAATTCCAGAGGTTATCCCGTTCCTCAGCTTGCAGATGACAACATGGTGTCCACTCACAATCTTTGCAATTGCTTTCGGAAAAGCAAAGCACTCAGTACTTGGTATTTTGACCACCTTTGCAAAATTCTACCTCGACAAGATTGTTTTCATGGGGGAAGTGCAATATCATTAGTTTTTTTTCATTGTCATCAACCATCATGGTAATGGATAGGCACGTGGATTTTGTGACTAGGCTAGTAAACGTTCAATTAACATTTTGCAGGAATTATTTTGACTAACTTAAAACACAAAGTAAGGGCCATATTTTGTTGCCCTACAATAGGGTTACTGGTGTGAATAAGACCAACAGGATTTGGCCCAAGATCTGTAATATTTCTTTCAATGTTAGTTAGTGGTTGCTATGTAACTTCAAACACGCTCTGTGTACCTTAGAGGTGCAGGCCCAGCGGGAAGGAGAATATATTAACACCGTGTTATTCTCAATTGCATTCCAGAGTGACACAGTTCTAGCTTCCTTTGAGATTTGTTCCACCTTTGAAAGATATATTATAGTTTACAACCTGCTGTTAGATTGACTAGCACGTTGAAACTGGTGAGCTGACTATTGACACATTATGTTCTTTGGAGCATGACCGCTGCCCTTGTTTGATTCTCAGTTAAGTGTGTATGGCTAATTCCACTGCAAACTTCCAAGGAAAAGTTCAAATGCATCAGGGTTTATGCTCTTCTTAATGCTCAGGCTGTAAAGCAGTTAAAGTTTTTAAAGCACTTAGGGTTTGGCTACACTTGCAGCTGTGCAGCGCTGGGAGTTACAGCTGTCTTCGTACAGCTCTGTAGGGAAAGCGCTGGAGTGTAGCCACACTGACAGTTACCAGCACTGCAGTGTGGCCACATTTGCAGCGGTGTTGGGAGTGGTGCATTATGGGCAGCTATCCCACAGAGCACCTCGTCCCATTTTGGTGCCGTGGATTGTGGGAAGGGGGCGGAGGGTGCGGGTCATTCTGCTTCCTGTCCCAACGCCCTGTGATGCATCGCTTCACATCCCAGCAATCCCTGTTTTTCCGTCCACATTTGGCGCCATCTTGACTCTCTCAACGGTTTCTGTGCAGCACGATTTCTGTGGGAAATGGAGCCCGAACTGCTGAGGAGTATGCTGATGAGTCTCGCCAGCATATCACGTTTGGCAGTTGAGCTATTCCTTAAGATACAAAGTGATGAGGAGTCTGACGATGATAGCGAGTCTCCTGATGCGTTGGACACTAAATTGCTTGTGGCATTCACGGAAATGCTCAGCACCGTGGAACGCCGCTTTTGGGCTCGGGAAACAAGCACTGAGTGATGGGATCACATCGTCATGGAAGTCTGGGATGACGAGCAGTGGCTGCAGAACTTTCGGATGAGAAAAGCCACTTTCATGGAACTGTGTGCTGAGCTCGCCTCTACCCTGCGGCGCAAGGACACAAGATTGAGAGCTGCCCTGACGGTGGAGAAGCGAGTGGCTATTGCAGTCTGGAAGCTGGCAACTCCCGACAGCTACCGATCAGTCGGGAACCAGTTTGGAGTGGGAAAGTTGACCGTCGGAATCATGTTGATATAAGGTTGCAGGGCCATTAATCACATCCTGCTAAGAAGAACCGTGACTCTGGGGAACGTGCAGGACATTGTGGATGGCTTTGCACAAATGGGTTTCCCTAACTGTGGAGGGGCGATAGATGGGACGCATATTCCTATTCTGGCACCACCCCACCTAGCATCCGAGTACGTTAATCGGAAGGGGTATTTCTCTATGGTTCTCCAGGCGCTTGTGGATCACCGTGGGCATTTCATTGACATTAACACAGGCTGGCCTGGAAAGGTGCATAATGCACGCATCTTTCGGAAGACTGGCCTGTTCAGGAAGATGCAGGCAGGGACTTTTTTCCCAGACCAGAAGATCACAGTAGGGGACGTTGAATGCCCATTGTGATCCTTGGAGACCCCGCTTACCCGTTAATGCCTTGGCTCATGAAACCGTATACAGGGAAGCTTGACAGGAGCAAGGACCGGTTCAACTACAGGCTGAGCCAGTGCCGAATGAGTGTGCTTTTGGCCATTTAAAGGGGCACTGGCAATCTCTGTATGGGAAGTTAGACTTGGGGGAAAGCAGCATCCCCGCGGTTATATCCACGTGCTGTACCCTCCATAATATTTGTGAAGGGAAGGGTGAAACATTCAGTCAGGCATGGACCTCCGAGGTTGAACGCCTGGAGGCTGAATTTGCACAGCCAGAGAGCAGGGCTACTAGAGAGGCCCAGCACAGGGCTTCAAGGATTAGGGATGCCTTGAGAGAGGAATTTGAGGCTGAAAACCAACAGTAATGTTTGGTGCCTTGCACGGGAATGAAGTGCAGTGGTTACAATGTTAGTAGGAATCTGTTTTTCCTAAGCTGATTTGCAGTGCCTGTTTCTTTCCTGGGCTAAGGTATCTTTGACTTTCTGCAATAATAAAGACTGTTTTCAAAGCCAAGAATTCATTTATTGAAAAGAAAATAACTTTATTGACAGACACACAACATTTTGGGAACCTAAAAGGGCAGGAGGTTGGGGTGGGGAACTGTATAGTCACAGGTTTGAATATGTCCTGTCTAGAGTGCTGTGCAATGACTGCTGCACTTCAGGGTGCATATACTGCATGGTGATGGGGGTTGAGTGCAGAGGGTAAGGGTCGTAGTTCTCAGGGCTGGTTGGTGAACATACAGGTGTTGGAGGCAGCTGGTGGTGGTAAGAACCTGGATGCTGGGGAAGGGGGTTTTGAGCTGACATTGGGGCACAAGGGAAAAAGCTTTGGGACGGGGGTGGGCGGCGCGGTAGTGCTCTGCCTGCATGGCTACGAGCGCCTGGATAGAATCCGCTTGGCGCGCCAGGATGCTTATCAGCTGCTTTGTGCTTTTCTTCCTGGCCGCTGCGTTTCTCTGGAGGATCCTGCTTTCCCTTTCCCTCCAGTCCTACACTTTTTGATTCTCTGTGGCAGAGTGATCCATAACTGCTTGCAGCAGGTCGTCTTTGCTTTTTTGCGGCTTCTTCCGGAGGTTTTGGAGTCTTTGAGCTGTTGATAACACGGTTGCTTGTGGAAAGGCAAAAAAGGCAACACTTAACAGAGGCAGCATTGTTTATATCTCAGACAGTTATTCCCACACAGTGAAGGAGTAACAGTCTTCACAATAGCATAATTTTCCCATACCAAAGAGAGCGGACATAACCCACAGGAGCCCCAAAATGGTGAGTAAGGGGGACTGATTGCTTCAGGGCTGTACTGGGGTTTCTGTGCATTGGGGAAAGCAAACAGCTGCAGGGGGCACCTACACTGAACACTCTCCCAACATTTTCCACAGGAGTTGATCCTGGAAGATATCTCACTGCTGCGGGTCACCTGGGAAGAGCGGGAGGGTCTTCTACAGCAATGCGGATTCCGCCCTGGCCCCTATGCAGCTTGCCTGTGTGCAGCAATGGTCCCCCCACCCCTCGCGGCACAGTGGCGCGGACGTGTTAGCCTGACTGGGACAAGGACCACGGTGGCTCTCCCAATAAACTTGCGCAATCGCATTGCCCACGCTCTGGCTGAAACTTTTGAAGAGATTACCGAGGCCGATTACCGCGACGTGATAGACCACATCAATGCGCTATTCCACATCTAGGCATGCATGCATGCAGCCCTAACCCTCCCTCCTCTCCCGAAAAATTTCCATCCTGAAAATAAAAGCCGCTTACCGGGAACTTGCTCCTCTGTTTGTCCTCCAACAAGTACCGGCTGCTGCGACTGGCTACCTTCCTCCTGGCTTGAGAAGAGCTCCTGGCTGCATGCCTCCAGGGACTCTGGGGTGTCTCCTCCCACCCCAGTACCCTCACTCTTGGTTTCCTCCTCCCCCCCCTTCCTCCTCCTCCCCCCCCCCTCTGAAGTGTCCATCGTGGTCCTCGGATTGGTGGTGGGGTCACCCCCAAGTATCGCGTCCAGCTCTTTGTAAAAATGGCAGGTCGTGGGGGCAGCGCCGGAGCGGCGTTTTCCCTCGCGGACTTTGCAATAGGCACTCCGCAGCTCCTTCACTTTAACCCTGCACTGCAGTGCGTCCCTGTCATGGCCTCTTTCCAGCATGGCCTTTGATACCTGCCCAAAGGTATCGTAATTCCTACGGCTGGAGCGCAGCTGGGACTGCACAGCTTCCTCCCCCCAAACACTGATGAGGTCCAGCAACTTGCCATTGCTCCATGCTGGGGCTCGTTTGGCGCGTGGAGGCATGGTCACCTGTAAAGATTCACTGATTGCACTCCACACCTGGCTGAGCAAACAGGAAGGGGATTTTTAAAATTCCCAGGGCATTTAAAGGGCGGGTCACCTGATGCCAGGGCAGTAGAGTTCGAACTGATGAGCAGAGTGGCTGAACAGGCATTCTGGGATACCTCCAAATACCTCTGGAGGCCAATAACAGTGCTTTTGGTGGCCACACTGGTGGAGCAGCGCTGCATCACCAGCGCTGCAGTCGTTATTCCACAGGCTGAGGTGGAGTACAGCCAGCACTGTAGCCAGGGAGATACAGCGCTGTATGTGCCTTGCAAGTGTGGACGGTGAGTGAGTTGCAGCGCTGTAAAGCCACCACCAGCGCTGCAACTCTCCAGTGTAGCCAAGCCCTTAGTGTTTCTGGAGGACGATAATATCTCTGTCACTTCCATTGCACCTTCTACCTAAGGGTCTCTTAAGGCTTTATATATCTGAATGAATTGAGCCTCGCAACAGCCAAGTGAGTTAGATACATATAATTACAGGAGTGAAGGCTGAAAAGTACTGTCTAGAGGTATGTTTATAATTAGTAACTGATGTGGGCCAGATTGTGAACCCATTACTCCCAGCAACAGGAAGTTACCTGCACGAGAATTCCCAGTGAAGACAACAGATGAGTAACTACTGACCAATGGGAGAAGGAGTCCACAACTTAGCCCTATGGAAGTGTGCCCACACTGAAAGGTCTATGAGCCAGTTCCTGGTCTCAGTTGCCCCGTGAAGCCCTGTTGATTTCAGAGAGGTGACATGGTATAATTGAGAGCACAGTTTAATCAATGGCTGTAATAACCTTTATTTCTCAAATCAGCAACAGACACACCATTGTTCTCCCTCTTCCTATGGTAGTTACAGTGAGGAGCAGAAGAGAAGCTGGGCTGTAGTATGCTTTATTTGTACCCACTGAGACAGCCGTATTGCACTAAGTCAATATACTCCTATACCCCATTTGTAGGCACAGCCCTTCTGCACAGCTCCCATCCACAGAGTTCACATACCTTGCACTGTTACCAGTTCACAAATGGATTACAGTAATGAAATTAATGCAACTTTTGCTGACCATCATAGGAGCAGCTCTTAAAGAGTAAAGATAATAGAATGCTTGGCATCATTTAGGCTGTCGGGAACTGTTGTGTGCCAGTGGCAGAGCAGTAACTGGTGTGTTCCCATGCCTGACTGGAATGAGCAGCACTCTTTCATGTCTTAAAAAATTGACTCCTCCTTCCAATCTTGCAGGTGGGCTGAACACATTTCTGGTAGATCCAAGTGGTCAGGAGATCTTCCTCCATGATGTGGGTGGGTGCCATTCTTCTGAATAGTTCAAGTGTAAATTTGGCAGGTGACTGGTTGCATGAGGAGTCAAGTTGCATATGGACAGATAGAGAAATGTAGTGTATGGTTCTCTGTAGGTGCCTTCCCTGAGGGTGGTGTTCTCTCTCTCAGCCTGCAATGAGGGAGCATATTTAAAGCATCTGCACAGACTGCATGGCCTAGTTCTCCCTTTTCCACACTCCCCTGTGCTCTCATGTCCCATTACGCAGGTCACAAAGAATAACTTACCATGTTATGGATGACTGTCCCCCTTTGTTCAGGATGATATTCAGAGTGCTGACCAAGGATGTTTCTTCACGTGGTCTTGAATTGTTACAATAAATGTATGATTTTAAGGTGTAGTCCTTAGCTAAAGTACATTCCTCTTCTTTAACACTTCTCCTGCAAATCAGTATGAGTAGGGAGGTTTAGAAGAGAGAGAGGTTGCCCACACCCATCCAAGCACCATGTCCCTTTGTGATAGCTTGCGTGGTTCCTGCATGTCCATAGCTTCTCCCTAAAACCCAGTGGTACCTGCTAGCTTTCTCCTGTGTTCTGGGAACCCAGAACAGTCTAAGGAAACTGGTGTTGGCAACAAATGAGCACAGCACTGGCTGAATCCCATTGCCTCCTATGACATCTGTCATCAGAACATCCTGGGGCCTAAGTATGCAGCAGGAGCCACAGTAACAAAGGAGTATGGGTGCCCAGACAGGCAGCCTAATTTTCGACACTCCTCTGCCTAGAAAATTTCAGTGAGTTGAACAGTACCACACAATGAGTGTTCAGCTTTCCTGCTACATGCCCCCAAGTCCCCTAAATCATTGCTGTGCTGAGGAGATGATAGAATCCCAACATGTGGCATTGCATTTCGTAATGGGCTGGTCTGCCCCTTTAAGGGCCAGAGGTCTTGGGCGAGTCATCCATGTTAAATTAGCTCTGCCCCACTATACCTATGCAACATTGAATTTAAAAGGAGGGAAGCCAAGAAGCTGAGGGCTGGCAGGGAAGTAGAGCAGATAGACTGTCCTCTGGTAGGCAAGGAGCCTAGCTAGAGACAGGAGCTGATCGGGACTACAGCCTGCCTGAAACCCTGGGTAGGAGAAGAGTATGCCCTCTCCTGGGTGGTGAGATTGAAGCCCAGGGACTGGGGTTGGTGTTGGGACAGTTTATTGCTACTAGGCCTAGCCTATAAAGAATCAAGCTAGCACCTGAGTCCAGATGGGCTGAAGACTTAGTTGCTTTGCTATTTTCTGTTGGCTTTTAAGTGAAAGACTCTGAAGCCCTGAAAGGGGTTGGAGTCTTTTATGTGGCCTTGTTGGAGTGTTTACTCCTATGGCCAGAGAAGACACTGGAGAAACTGAGGCAAAGCTGCTGCAATACCACTTTGAGCCAGGAGGGGTGTGCTAGAATGACACTTCTGTGATGCATGTTAAGTAGACTAAATGCATGTTATGATGGCATTTACATGGATTACTATCACAAGGAAATAATCCAAGAATTATACTTTAATTAATGAATTATACAATTACAATATTAAACAGAGATTAACAGACTTTCAAACATTGAGGGACAATAGTCTCTAGAAATCTGCCTCAACCTGCCAAGTAGTGAACATATGTAAGTCCTTTGTGGAGAGTTTTATTTCAAGAATTTGCAAAAGGAAAGCGGAAACATACTACTTCCTCCTTTAAATTCTGAAGAAAGAAGGAAAGGTAATCAGGTGTCACTTATTTCAGATGAGTAAAGGTTCAGATCTGGTTCTCCTGCAGGTCCAGCAACAAAGAGATCTTTCTTTGCTCATAAAAATAAATCTTTTCATCTACCCAGTCCTGTCGCTCTCCACAGTTATGTGCTGCTGGACCTGATTTTCAGAGATGCTGAGCAACTGCAGTTCCCACTTCATTTGAAATTGTGGGTGTTCAGTAGGAGGCCCATAGTGTTTTTTCATTACTGCCATACTTGCAAGTGCTTTTCTTCCCAGGACCACAGAACTGCGGTTTTCATTCCATGAAGGTTCCATATCCCTGTAAGGTAAAACCCCGAGGACTATTTTTTTTTCTTCAACCTCATTACTAATAATACATAGAGTTAGTTTTACAGCCCTTTATTAGTTCAAAGCACTGTACAGACATTGACTGTTAATCCTCATAACTTGTGAGGTGGGTGGCCAAGTATTATCTACATTACCAACTGAGACAGAAGGCTAAGGACTTGCCAAAGACCATGCAATGCATCACTGACACAGCCTGGATTAGAACTCAGGTCCTTTTCACTCACATGCCTATTTTTCAAGGCCACACTACCTCACAGTCTCTACTATGATGGGTTGGACCCCCTGGGATGTCACCTGGTGGGCTGGGATGCCCCTGAGGCAGACTATTCTGACAGCCTGCGCCCCCTTTTACCTGGTCTTGCTGGGCTAGGCTCCCTAGCCTTTTCCAGCCAAGCACACAGGCAGGGCCACACCCAGCTGCACAGAGAGACAACAGAGATCTGCTCTGAGAAGGCTCAGCTTACGGGGCTTGCCACAGCACCCAGATGTCCACCCCTGTTTGGAGTACAACCCCCAAATTATATGAAATTCACTTCTTCCCCCAATGTGGAAGAGGGTATGCACACCTTCTCGCCCCCCCACCCACCCCCCCAGTTAGAAATCACATAAACTGGGTTATATTGTAAATAGGAAATACGTTTATTAACTATAACGTGTATTTTTAGTAGTTAAGGAGGCAGCAGACAGAACAAGGCAGATTACTAAGAAAATAAAACAGACCATACAAACTAAGCTTAATACACTAAAGAAACTGGTTACATGTAAGTTCTCACCCTGTATGTGGGTCTAATAATCTTCTTCACAGGCCAGATGCCCTTCCAGCCTAGGTCCAGTTCTTTCCCCCAGTTCAGTTTTAGTTGTTTCCAGCAGTCATCTTGGGTGGGGTAGCAGGGGAGAACTGAGGACCAGGATTACCTCACTCCCCACCCTTAAATAGGATTTGCATAAGGTGGGAGTCCTTTGTTTTCTAGTTTGACCCCCCTCCCCAGCTTCTCAGGGAAAAGCTCAGACTTCAAGATAGATTCCAATATCAGGTGACACGGTCACATGCCTCTGTAGGGCCCCTGTAGCCATTCTTCACAGGCTGACCCACACGTTCATAGGAAGACTAAGCTCTTTTACAGTCCATTGTCTCTTGCTGATGGGCCATCAGCACTGTCGGGCTTTTTCATTGTTGTACCTGAAGTGTTAGCAGGGGGCATCACCCAAAGTAACACAGTTGAAATATAGATATGTAGTCAATATTCCTAATGTCAGATACAGAAACGATACATGCATACAAATAAGATAATCATATGCAGTAAATTAGAACCTTTCCAATAATACCTTACAATGATACCTTGCACAAAGCGTATTTTAGTTATGTCATATTCCTACCACAAGCATATTTTCATAAAGAATATGGAGTATAATGTCAGAACTACCATCAAGGTTCTAGTTCATGGAGACAATCATTTAGGCTGAGGGGATCCTGTGTTTCACAGCATTCCCAGTCCTTATCAGAAGGACTCCAGTTTGGGTCTCTTACTTAGGAGTATTGTATAGGACACCAGGCTGGCTCTGTTACCTTTTGAAAATTCTAGACTCACTATTCAAAAAGACCCATATTGATGCACAGCACCTTGCACAATGTGAGGTTCCAGTCTGAACTGGGAACTCTAAGCGCTACAATGATATGAATAGTAATATTCAAATTGGAGTAGATAACTTGGGTAGAGTTATACTTTGATATTTTCATGATAGACTTTTGAAGGGCTGGACATTTTGAATCCTAACATTTATATAACATTGTTGTGCTGGCAGATGTTGGTGGCTGCCAGTGAGCTTGCCTTTGATCTGTGGACACATGTTTAGAGGACAAAATGATAAAGGAAAAGGACAGGATGGGATGCTGGGAGAAATGGAGCATGCAATGATGGTGTGAGGGTAGCCCAATCTCATCTTTAATTAGGACTGGCCCTCTTGTGAGTAATAGATTTATGTAACAGGGTTTTTTAAAAATGCAGTAATTGGAAAGGTTGGATCTGATTCTCCTCCTCCTCAAGAATCACTCCAAGGAGTTTTGCTTTCCTTACTGATGTCTGAGAGATCTATACAAGTGGCTCTTACACTTTTGAGTCCTGTATAGAGAGAGAGTGTGTGTGTGTGTGTGTGTGTGTGTGTAACTCTGTTGCAAACTGAAAACTGGCACCGCACAAGCCTCTCAATCACATTAATTTTTTTGCCTTTAAATGAGCGCTCACAGCAACTGTTACAACACATTTTCAAAAGAATTGCTTGTAATCATGGTACATTTAGCTTGTACATACTTCCACACCTTAAAAATGCTTCATTGATAAAATGTTGGGGGGATATCTGGATTTGTTTGACTAAACAGTGTAGCTAAGGCTGTGTATATAATAAAGTAGTATTTCTATGGAGAAGTTGCAATCCGCAAGAGGTGTGGTATGATGGCCACTGAATGCACTCAACTCATTTACTGAGCAATCCCTGAACATCTTCAATAAAGCTGTGTGTTCATTTTCACTTAAAAAAATAGAAACTTATTTATTTTCCACCCTCTATACAGCAGCAATTTTTGACTGTCACTCACTGACCCGCGTTTTTGTGCCCTAGTATTCTGAGTAATTGTCCTGCTTCAAATGCACGGGCCTCCCAAAGATGGGTTTGTTCAGGCTGCAGCAGTATGGCTGGGCAGCATCGACAAGCAATTTTGCTCTCTCTTTTATGAGCAAGAATCCAGCTTTATTAGAGCTTTTTCTATTTTTGTTTAATGTGCTGGGTTTGTGTATGTTTTGATGTACAGGGCAATATGTTTGGTTTTATTCCCTCTGTGAAATATAAAATTTAATCAGCTAGTCTTTTCTTTTTGTTGCTATGGCAATAAGAGTCTCAAAATGCTTAATCAAAAATAATAATAAAAAAAAATAGTGGCATCTCAGTTCTACTTTTGGCAAGTTTGTCTGTGTTTATGAAGCCAGAGCTCTGAAAGTCTCCAAGTTGTGAGTTCTGCAGCAATGCTATGCCAACCTTATAAAGTTCAGATAAGCATTTTAAGATCATATGCCAAATGTACAGCTGCTCAGGGTCCTCTTGGGGAGCATGGTTTTGTGGACATCCCCTCCCAGCACATCCATGACCTTCCTCACTTCCTATGATCACAGCTCACCTTGAAAGATGAAGTTGGGGTCCATCCTTTCCCAGATCCCAAGTGATAAGCATCCTGTTCCCAATCCGACTGGTGTTAAGCACTCCACCACCTTAGATGTGTTAGGTGGATGTCTGAAGCCTGTCTAAATGTCTTTCTTAGCTCTGCAAAACCTTTGGAGAGCTCTGCCTGTTGTTCAGATGCCTTTCCAAGTGTCTTTGGTATGGAAATCAGGGTTTCTAGCAAGATTTTCATTACCTCCTGATTTAAGCTCCCAGGAGGTGCAGCGCATTACCCTATGGTGTCTAAGGGCCAAACTGGCCCACTACAAGGTTGCTCAGGGGAAGGGTAGGTAAGGAGGTGCACCTTCTCAGTGGGATTTTCTGGAGGCACAATGTTTCCAGGAGCAGAGAGAGCACAGTTGCTGTATCACCCTCATATAGGGTATAGCCTGCCACCCCCAACCCCCACTTCTCCATATCCATGCAGAGCCAGTTTTGCTGGCTGACATGGGAGAAAAGAGAGTTATAGCCATGCCCTCTGAGGTACTAGAACTGACAATGAAAGGGAGCAGTCTTTGCCTTCAGGAAAGCACGAATACTGCCACTGTGATTGGCCAGGTGCATAAGAGCTATGAGGCCCTTTGCATCCTCCTGGCCCATCTCCTTGCACAGAGGCCAGTCACTATTTTGCCTCCTTTTAAATCTTATTTGAGGTGTACATGTTGTGGCTAATACATGAGTTTTGAATCTCGAGTCAAATTCCCTAATCTCAGTAATCATCCTCCTCTTTTTTTCCCCTCTATTATTTGTGCTGCTCCCACATGACTGATTCAGTGCATCTGATTCATGCTCCTAGAAACATGTATGAGGCTCAGCAGGAAGCATAATGTAGAGAAACTGTCAGGGGTGCTGAAGAACAGACCTGCCAGTGTGGACATGGGTAGGAGCCTGGATCAGAGAAATGGAGCTGCTAGCTATACGAGAAGAGAGAGTAAAAGGACCTGAGATCTTTCAGTGATTTTTTTTCTTCTTTATTCATGGTGCTTATATATCTTTCATTTCACCCTTTTTAAAGTACTTTCCCCACTTTTTGAGTAGATTGCAAGAGTAGCAATTAAACACAGGCTCCCCATTTGAACAATTCAGAACATCTTTGATGGATGTGGTGTCATCACAATTAATAATTTCCCAGACAACTTGTGTGGCAGATATTTCCTAGTCAGATTAAGTCAATAAAAATGTATCCCTCTCTGGTGCCACAGAAACCTAGCACAGAGCCAAGAATTTTTATAATGACTATTGCAAAGAAACAAGGTGTGCCTGCAAAACTGTCATTAACAACGGGTAACCAATGGTGGTGCACAAGGTTGCTAAAAACAACTGAATATAATGTACTATGGAGCTATGTTCATGTTTTTATTTTGTGCTATCTTAGATGATGAGATGATCTTAGATGATGACATAGGATTGTTTTTACATGGATGAGATTCTGAAGCAGACAGTTTCTGGAGCCAAGAAAACAAGCAGCGACTAGAAGCTCCCCATGGCTTTGGGAACTGCTGATTTTGGGGAAAACAAACATTATTTTCAGTGCAATAATAATTGTTCTGAGTCAGAGGCACAACACTGATATAGCACAAACATTTTAACAGAGAAAATAAGGAATTCTACAGTATTTTGTTTAAATGCAGTGCCAATGAAGAACAGAGGTGGGGAAAAGTGGGGCAATTTACCAGGCCCCACAGAGGCCCCGCGAGCCACTCTGGATTTTCGGTGGCACTTTGGCAGCAGGCCCTTCCCTCGCTCCGGGTCTTCAGCAGCAGGTCCTTCAGTGCAGCGGAAGACTCGGAGCAAGGGAAGGACGAGGACCTGCCGCTGAAGTGCTGCCGAAGCCTCGGAGTGCTGCCCCCCGTGAGTACAAGCGCCGCAAGTGGCAGGGAGAAGGAAAAAAAAAAAAGCCGCGATTGGCAGCACTTAGGCTGCTCTACCGCCGCTGCTTCGCTCTTCGGCAATTTGGCAGCGGGTCCTTCCTTCCGATAGGGACCCGCTGCTGAATTGCCACCAAAGACCCGGCCCTGCCCCAGGCCCCCTGAATCCTCTGGGCAGCCCAGAGAAGAATGCAATTACATTCCATTGTTTCCTGTTACTTCTCTCAAGCTTCTCTTCCCTGTCCTGAGTGTAAGCTAGGATACTGCTATGGTATAGAAAGTGGCATGTATGATGCAAAAGACCAGCACACCTAAGTCCTAGAACAGTGCTGACTCGGTAATGCTTCTGAATTGAGCTGGATGAGGGTCAGGCTGGTCTGCATCTGCATTTCTTACAAGACAAGACCCAGATTCTAGCAACCAGTTGATGTGACTACAAGAGTCTGTATGTAAAGACCAGCATGCCTGCTGGGTTTTACTTTCCACATTCAAGTGCCCAGTAATGGCATTTAAGACAAGGCTTTGCATAAAACATGAATAAATTCCCTCCTCAATTGCATGCATTATATTTTCCCAGTTTGCAAAAGTCTGGAGAGAAAGCCTAATTGCAAGTATTAAAACATAATACCCAAGCCAAAGTTCATATTAAAGCATTTTTAGCACAACTACTTTTTTCCATTAAAACTATATTAGTACAGTTAGCTATGATACAGAGCCTGTTTTTGTTGTTGTTGTTTCTGTGGTTTTTTTTCAGAGGTGCCGAGCTCTGGCAACTCTCAGTGACTTCAGTTGGAGCGACGGGTACTCAGTCAGGCCCATACTGTTCACTGCTCATGCTCTTTCTTTCTACTTTACTGCTCAGGGATTCTGCAGTATCTCCAGTTTTGGAACAGAGAATCAAATAATCTGTGTCTCCCTGCTCAGAGGTTGGCATCAACGAGCCTGTTGTATTTGGAGTGTGGATCAAATTTGCCCTCACTTCCCTTGGATTCTTTACATCCACAGTTTATCAATTTTGTGTTTTCTGGATGTGATTTAGCTTTATAAAATGATGTTAATTTTGTTATTATCTGTATTTATTATGGTACTGCTTACAAATCCCAGTCCAGCTTTTGGTCATATTGTGCTAGGCACTGTACAGACATAGAAAATATATGGGCCCTGCCCCAAAGAGCTTAGATTCTGATTTTATTAATTTGTGATATCTAATAATTTTATACTGAAACAGCATTCCCTAGATGATGCATATTGCTACTATAGTAGCATTTCTTTTTAGCACACATTAAAAGGCATTGTTGAGCTATTTTGATTTCAGTTTCTGCAGACTCCTGATTTGCACCTGAATTTTCTTTTGTTATATCATCACATGGCAGGAAAGCAGAAATGGAAATATCTGGTTAGCATTCTGTAGCTGGTCTGAAGTCATGGAGGATTGATACTTGAAGGCCTCAGAATTTATACCTGAAGATATTAACTATCTTTCTCAGGTATTATACTATGGCAAAGAGCATATACCTGCCTCAATACGGTATTTTATACAGATGATCAGTTATGTTCACTTGTCTAACATTGATTTTTACCTACAGGGTACATTTAAAACCTAACTAATGGCTAGATTGCCTACCATATGTAGGTCTAGAAAAGGCAGAATTATGTGTGTACTTCCTGCACTTCTTTTGAGACAAATACTGTTCCCTAAATACAAAGGGTCCCAGAAGCAAAGTAACCAGCTGCATACAGCAAGCAACATTTGGGAAGGTCATACTTTCACCATGCTACCAAGACCAGCTCCATAGGGCTCCCTGTGCATACTAGTGCAGCTGGTTGTGATTGGAGAAAACCAATCTGATGTACTGCTCTATCCACCAGATATTGATGTCCATGGAACAGGGGTGCAGAAGGAGAACTACCATACCCTTAGTAGTGGCCATGCACCGTGTAGCAAGGATACTTCCTACCATGAAACCCTTGCCTCAAGCCAGGCTACTGAATGTAGTATTATGGTACTATCTCTTTAACATTAGTCTCACATAATCACCAGAGGGTCTCCCAGTGTCATGGGTCTCTTACATCATGCAGGCACACTCAGGATGTTCTCAATCTTTGTAGGAGACATCTTGTTATGTATCTAATAAAGGCAGTTGTGATCTAAACTTTATATCCCTGTCTCACTCTGAAGTACTGAGGTTGCAGCATACTTTTGAGGAAGACACTCTCTGGTGCCCTGACCATGCCAGAAAGTATGATGTGGTGTCAGAAGTGACTACATGCTGCATGAAGCAAGAAATGGCTGTTTTCGTCAGGAGCACAGTAGATCAGTAAAGACTGCAAACTGCTATAAACAGACAAGAAATTGCAATCCACAGACCAGCAGGAACCAAACACAAGGTACAAGGTACAAAGTACCAGGCGCCGACTTCCCCTCCTTCATGTGGATGCTTGACCCCCACCTCTGCCCCCGGCCCCACTCCCACTCCACCCCTTCCATGAGGTCCCGCCGCTTCCCCCCCCCCATTCCAACCCCTTCCCCAAATCCCTACCTCCTTCCCAGAGCGTGCCATATTCCCGCTCCTCCCCCCACTCCTGGAGCGTTGAAACACCGCCAAACAGCTGTTTGGTGGTGGGCGGCTGGGAGGTAGGCAGAGGAGCGGGGACGTGGCGTGCTTGGGGGAGGGGGGTGATTAGGAGGTGGGGAGGTGAGGGAAGCTTGGTGTTACAGGGCTTATTCCTTCACCCTTTCACTTCCCTGGTCCTTCTCGCATGAACAGAGAGCAACAATACCTGAAGTCCAAAGGTGCAAACAATTTGATGTTTATTAGGGTGAACTTCCAGCAAGCATGATTCCAGTTTCCTTCCTCAGTGTCCCCCTTCCCAGCTCTGACACCACAGAGCCTGGCCTGTGCCCCTGTTCCCATTCCCACCCCTTAGCGAAACATGATTCCAATTCCCCCACCCCCATTCCCTGTTCCCATTCCCCCCTTACTTCCTGATTGACTGCGGACTATATAGTAAAACCTGAGTTCTGCTTAGCTATACCTTAATCAATCATTTTACTGAAATTTAACTAACCAATCCTAACATACTGTAACATGGTTATTTAACCAATTATATCCCACCACTTTAATTGGTTTACACTCAACAAAATTAATTATACAGCAGACAGAAACAATCACAGAACCAGACAGAGATTATACAGACAAACAATAGGAAAGTAGAGACTACAGTGATAGAACAATACAGAAATGAGGATTTCACATCCCAGCTATTGATAAGTGAGTTCTTGCCAAACAGGATGCTATCAAACTAAGTTTCCTTTTACATCTTCTAGGCTCTTCCCTTTCTCTGGAGGTGATAGGAATATCAGGACAGGATTGTATTCCTAACAGCACCTTATTTCAGTGTGACTAGTTTGGAATGTAAGGATGTGACCATACACTTCCCAGTTTATTGCTGCCTTTGCTGTTTAGCCAAAGGCCTTAGCCTAAGAACAAGGCCTCAGACTGTCACAGTGAGAGAAGGCCCTTACACAGACAGAAAGTGATTTTGATTCTTTCTTTTATACCTCTATAACTAGCTAAGTAATAAGAATATACCTAAATTCTTAAAGTATAGGCCTTTGCAGAGAGGCCTGAATATCTATATCCTAATACTTGGCTGCTGATGGGTGCAGAGCACCCACTAATTTTTCCCTGTGGGTGCTCCAGCGCCGGAGCACCCACGGAGTCAGCGCCTATGAGTACTGAGACACAAAAGTGAACCCAAAAGTAAAACAGTTACACTAGAACAATGGTTCTCAACCAGGGGTATGTGTACCCCTGGGGGTATGCAGATGTCTTCCAGGGGATACATAACTCATCTAGATATTTGCCTAGTTTTACAACAGGGTACATAAAAAGCACTAGCGAAATCAGTACAAACTAAAATGTCATACAATGACTTATTTATACTGCTCTATACTATACACTGAAATGTAAGTTCAGTATTTATATTCCAATTGATTTATTTTATAATTATATGCTAAAAATGAGAAAGTAAGCAATTTTTCAGTAGCAGTGAGCTGTGACACTTGTATTTTTATGTCTGATTTTGTAAGCAAGTAGGTTTTAAATGAGGGGAAACTTGGGGGTACACAAGCAAATCAGACTCCTGAAGGGGGTACAGTAGTCTGGAAAGGTTGAGAGCCACTGCAATAGAAAATAGAATTAAAAATAAAATCTGAACCTGGAGGGTTTCAAGCCACTGCCTCCTTTATTTTCAGTTGGCAATCTTGCTGAGAAGTGGAGCAATGGGAAGCCTCAGGTGCAGATAAAAAAGAAGCAGACATTAAAGAAGCCACTTTACTGCACCTAGTGGGAGAGGAAACTCATAACACATTCTCCCAGCAGCCAATTGAAAATAGTCCCACTTTAGATGAGGTCTTAATAATGCATAGGCACTACTGTAACCCTAAGAAACATGTTGTGTTTGAACAGTACCAGTTCTGGTCGCACCCACATCTAGGAGAAGAGCAGATAGCCAAGTATGTCACAAAGCTGAGGCAAAAAACAGAAATTGTGAGTTTGGAAATACAGACAATGACATGCTTAGAGATAAAATTGTGTTCAGGGTCACTGATAAAAGACTAATGCAAAGGCTGCTGAGGGAGCAATATTTGGGGTTTCAAAAAGCAATAGACATTTGCAGAGCCTCAGAGCCATGAAGACACAAATAGAGATCATGTGTGGGCCACGTACGGACAAGTTCATACAGGCTTTTACACAAAAGATTACTCAGAGCAGCATGGGCAGGGCCCAGCCACCTGAGAGTCAGAATCACAACAAGAGCTCACACAAAGAAAGTGTGCTCTGGTAAGCCCCACCCACACAGAATCTGCTCAACCTTTGGAGTGCCATGTCATAAATGTGGAAAATTTTAATCACTGTTCTATGTGTAGATCAACCAATTTACCCAAACAAGACAAGGCATTAGAGAAAGCCAGAGTCCAGTAATCTGAGCACAGGAACTGCAGAATTCTAATCCCATGTCTAATAGTGACTTCCTACCCAAGAGTTCTGAAAGAACTCAAATGTGAAGTCACCCAAGAGTTCTGAAAGAACTCAAATGTGAAGTTGCGGAACTATTAACTAAGGTTTGTAACCTGTCCTTTAAATCGGCTTCGGTACCCAATGACTGGAAGTTAGCTAATGTAATGCCAATATTTAAAAAGGGCTCTAGGGGTGATCCCGGCAATTACAGACCGGTAAGTCTAACGTCGGTACTGGGCAAATTAGTTGAAACAATAGTAAAGAATAAAATTGTCAGACACATAGAAAAACATAAACTCTTGAGCAATAGTCAACATGGTTTCTGTAAAGGGAAATCGTGTCTTACTAATCTATTAGAATTCTTTGAAGGGGTCAACAAACATGTGGACAAGGGGGATCCGGTGGACATAGTGTACTTGGATTTCCAAAAAGCCTTTGACAAGGTCCCTCACCAAAGGCTCTTACGTAAATTAAGCTGTCATGGGATAAAAGGGAAGGTCCTTTCATGGATTGAGAACTGGTTAAAGAACAGGGAACAAAGGGTAGGAATTAATGGTAAATTCTCAGAATGGAGAGGGATAACTAGTGGTGTTCCCCAAGGGTCAGTCCTTGGACCAATCCTATTCAATTTATTCATAAATGATCTGGAGAAAGGGGTAAACAGTGAGGTGGCCAAGTTTGCAGATGATACTAAACTTCTCAAGATAGTTAAGACCAAAGCAGATTGTGAAGAACTTCAAAAAGATCTCACAAAACTAAGTGATTGGGCAACAAAATGGCAAATGAAATTTAATGTGGATAAATGTAAAGTAATGCACATTGGAAAAAATAACCCCAACTATACATACAACATGATGGGGGCTAATTTAGCTACAACGAGTCAGGAAAAAGATCTTGGCGTCATCGTGGATAGTTCTCTGAAGATGTCCACGCAGTGTGCAGAGGCGGTCAAAAAAGCAAACAGGATGTTAGGAATCATTAAAAAGGGGATAGAGAATAAGACTGAGAATATATTATTGCCCTTATATAAATCCATGGTACGCCCACATCTCGAATACTGTGTACAGATGTGGTCTCCTCACCTCAAAAAAGATATTCTAGCACTAGAAAAGGTTCAGAAAAGGGCAACTAAAATGATTAGGGGTTTAGAGAGGGTCCCATACGAGGAAAGATTAAAGAGGCTAGGACTCTTCAGCTTAGAAAAGAGAAGACTAAGGGGGGACATGATAGAGGTATATAAAATCATGAGTGATGTTGAGAAAGTGGATAAAGAAAAGTTATTTACTTATTCACATAATACAAGAACTAGGGGTCACCAAATGAAATTAATAGGCAGCAGGTTTAAAACAAATAAAAGGAAATTCTTCTTCACGCAGCATACAGTCAACTTGTGGAACTTCTTACCTGAGGAGGTTGTGAAGGCTAGGACTATAACAATGTTTAAAAGGGGACTGGATAAATTCATGGTGGCTAAGTCCATAAATGGCTATTAGCCAGAATGGGTAAGAATGGTGTTCCTAGCCTCTGTTCGTCAGAGGATGGAGATGGATAGCAGGAGAGAGATCACTTGATCATTGCCTGTTAGATTCACTCCCTCTGGGGCACCTGGCATTGGCCACTGTCGGTAGACAGATACTGGGCTAGATGGACCTTTGGTCTGACCTGGTACGGCCTTTCTTATGTTCTTATGTTCTCTGTGGCTTTGGACTAATCACTTAACCTCTCTGCCTCTGTTTTCCCATCTGTAGTGTGGGAATTATAATACTTCCCTCCCATCTGTGAAGGATATGGTGAGAATTAATTAGCTAGTGTTTCTATTTTCTTGGGAAGGTGAGAAAGAAGTTTGAAAATCAGCAATGATAGAATGCTAGTAGGAAAAAAAGGTGGGAATCACAGACATGAGCAAGAATGTAAGGAGATCTCAAATAGGGTCCCTGTTAATGGGGAACCGGAGACAATGGCTATAATTCTTCTCATCCCAAAGAATCTTTGCAGACAGTGGGAGCAATACAATGTCATCATTCCTTCCTGTCATTTTTTTATTCCTCCGTTAAGCCCAGCCTGTAATGGCCCTGTGTATGATGTCCCACCATCTAGTCAGTGGTCGGTCTCTAGGTCCGACAGATCTTGGTTGCGTTTGAATTATTTTCTTTAGCATCCTATGTGTTTGTCTTCTGCAATATCCTCACCATCATAAACTTTTGAACTGTAGCCAATTCAGTACCCTGACTTCACATCCTACTCTCCTTCTAACTTCTTAATTTGTGTTAAAATCAGGCTATCGATTAATCGCAGTTAACTCACGCAATTAACTAAAAAAAAATTAATAGTACTTAATAAAATTAATTATGATTAATCACAGTTTTAAACACACTGTTAAACAATAGAATACCAATTGAAATGTATTAAATATTTTTGGATTTTTTTCTACATTTTCAAATATATTGATTTCAATTACAACACAGAATATGAAGTGTACAGTGTTCATTTTATATTTATTTTTTATTACAAATATATGCACTGTAAAAATGATTTAAAAAATAGTATTTTTCAATTCACCTCATACAAGTATTGTAGTACAATCTCTTTATCGTGAAAGTGCAACTTACAAATATAGAATGTTACATAACTGCACTCAAAAACAAAATAATGTAAAACTTTAGAACCTACAAGTCCTACTCCTTGTTTAGCCAATCGTTCAGACAAACAAGTTTGTTTACATTTACAGGTGATAATGCTACCCACTTCTTATTTACAATGTCACATGAAAGTGAGAACAGGCATTCACATGGGACTTTTGTAGCTGGAGTAGCAAGGTATTTATGTGCCAGACCATGCTAAATCTTCATATGCCCCTTCATGCTTTGGCCACCGTTCCAGAGGACATGCTTCCATGCTGATGACGCTCATTCAAAAAATGTGTTAATTAAATTTGTGACTCAGTTCCTTGGGGGAGAAGTTTGTCTCCTACTCTGTTTTACCCGCATTCTTCCATATATTTCATGTTATAGCTGTCTCAGATGATGACCCAGCACATCTTGTTCGTTTTAAGAACACTTTCACTGCAGATTTGACAAAACGCAAAGAAGGTACCAATGTGAGATTTCTAAAGATAGCTACAGCACATGGCCCAAGGTTTAAAAATCTGAAGTGCCTTCCAAAATCTGAGAGGTATGATGTGTGGAGCAACACTTAGAAGTCTTAAAAGAGCAACACTTTGATGCAGAAACTACAGAACCCAAACCACCAAAAAAGAAAATCAACCTTCTGCTGGTGGCATCTAACTCAGATAATTAAAATGAGCATGCGTAGGTTTGCACCACTTTGGATTGTTATCGAGCAGAACCCATCATCAGCATGGATGCATATCCCCTGGAATGGTGCCTGAAGCATGAAGGGACATATGAATCTCTAGCACATCTGGCACGTAAATACCTTGCAACACCGAATACAACAGTCCCATGAGAACACTTGTTCTCACTTTCAGGTGGCATTGTAAACAAGAAGCGGGCAGTATCATCTCCTGCAAATGTAAACAAACTTGTTTGCCTGAGCAATTGGCTGAACAAGAAGTAGGACTGAGTGGACTTGCAGGCTCAAAAAGTTTACGTTGTTTTGTTTTTGAGTGCAGTTTTTTTTGTACATAATTCTACATTTGTAAGTTCAACTTTCATGATAAAGAGATTGCACGACAGTAGGAGTATTAGGTGAATTAAATTCTTTTTTTTTTTACAGTGCAAATACTTGTTATAAAAAATAAATATAAAATGAGCACTGTACACTTTGTATTCTGTGTTTTAACTGAAATAAATATATTTGAAAATGTAGAAAACATCCTAAAATATTTAAAATGGTATTCTTTTATTGATTAATAGCTCAATTAATCATGATTAATTTTGTAATCACTTGACAGTCCTACTTAAAATCATTCCACTTTACACCTGCCATCTTCCAAAGTGCACTCATTTCCATTGTCTCCAACCTTCTGATCTTTCATTCAAAGCAGCTGCTTCCAGATCATAGAGTAATATTGTTAATATAGTGATTTGATAAATTTTTACTTTGATACCAAATGCAATGTTTTCATCATTCCATAATTTCACCAATTTCAGTGTAGAACTTGTAGCTAAAGCACATTTCCTTTTTAACCTCATCCTTGATGAATCATTGGCACTAATCAAGCTTCCTAGGTGCATATAAGATTTTACTTGTTCTGTGACAGGGGTCAGCAACCTTTCAGAAGTAGTGTGCCGAGTCTTCATTTATTCGCTCTAATTTAAGGATTCACGTGCCAGTAATAATTTAAATGTTTTTAGAAGGTATTTTTCTATGTCAATAATATATAACTAAACTATTGTTGTATGTAAAGTAAATAAAGTTTTTTAAATGTTTAAGAAGCTTCATTTAAAATTAAATTAAAATGCAGAGTCCCCCAGACCAGTGGCCAGGACCTGGGCAGTGTGAGTGCCACTGAAAATCAGTTTGCGTGCTGCCTTCGGCACGCATGCCATAGGTTGCCTACCCCTGTTCTATGACTTTGCTGCTGCACTTCAACACTTTATCTATTGTCCTTTTCCAAGACGCAATCACTTTGTGTTCTTAGCATTTATTTTAAGTCCAAATTGACAATACCAATTTTCCAATGTAGCAAAGAGTATCATCAATTCAAATGTCTGCCAGTTGTACGATGTCATCTGCAGAAGCTAAAGAGTTTAATTCTTGATCACCCAATGTCACGCCCTCCGATTCGTCTACCATTCTTTATGTCCAATTTAAGAATATGATGAAAAGCAACGGTGATTCCATGCCCCGTTTTACACCAAACTTTGACTTGAACCAGTTCCTTAATTTTCCACCAATTCTCACAACACTCAGGAGTCTTCATACATTATGTTTATAATTGCAGTTATCCTTTCTGGAACTCCTTATGATTTTACTACTACTGTCCATAATGCTTTCCTCCAAACCAAATACCTTTGTGAAGTCTTTAATTCCTATTCTTGCTTTTTTTCCATCAACTGTTGAAGCATGAATATCTGATCAATGCAACTTTGGCCTGGCCTAAAGTCACACTGTTCCTTACCTACTACCTCTGGTAAAATTGGCATTAATCTATTGATAATTACTATCATCTTGATTTTCCCCAGTACTGATCATAAACTTATTCCTCTATAAATATTTGGATCAGCAGGATGTCATTTCTTTAGGTTTGGTACAACTGTTGGCTTTAGCCAGTTGACTGGTACCTCCTCTTGCTCCCATACTTTCTTATATATATTTTCCTAATGCTTTGATAGTACTTGTCCTGCTGGATTTTAGCAGCTCTGCTGTTATACTGTCTATTCCTGTAGCTTTTCCATATTTTAACAGTTAAAATATGAGAAAGCTACAGGAATAGACAGTATAACAGCAGAGCTGCTATACTTCACTGCTTCTCCTATTTCTTCTTCTATGGTGGTTCAGTGCTGATATCCATTCTGCCCTGCAAGTTGCCCTGTTCATCTAGCATGTCTAGAATATTTGCATCTGGATATATTACAGGATTCATCACTTTTTTCAAAATGCTCCTTCCAAACTTCCAGCACCTATTTGGCATTTGCTGTCAATTTATTGTTAGCTTTTCTTACTGCCTGTATTATTGGCCTGATTGTGTTTGCATACAACTTTTTTGTATATCATTTTTATATCTTGTTTTCTTGATGCCTCCTCTAGTTTTGGAGCCTCTTTTTTCCAGAACTTTTGCTTGTCCAATGTTTGTGATTTCTTCATCACTGCACACAACACTTTTACTTCTACTTTTCCGGAAGTCAGTTTGTTTATACTTTTATATATTTTTGTTGCTTGTCCATTGTCATTGTTTGCTTACAACCTCAGAAGATGCTGGAAGGTGTATCTTGTATTGCATCCTTGAATATTTCATATCCCAGTCTGAAATGAGATTTCTTCATCATCTTAAATTAATGGCCTGAAAGTGCTTTCAAACAGCACCTTGTATATCTCCCTCATAGAACTTTCCTTTTAACTTAAGATTAAATGTGGTTCCAGTTATACCCATATTTTTCTTGGACTTAAAATTAATCTTTCCCATTAGTAGTTCATGTTCACTGCCACACTGGCCACTTCTATGGACTCTAAAATCCAGCAGTGACCTTTTATGCCCCTATTATTTATACCAATAATGTGGTCAATCTGGTTTTTGATTGCATGGAATTTACCAGATGGCCCAATCTTTCTAAGGAAACCAAGTACCCCCCAATAATCATACTGTGCTTCTCACAGCAAGTTCTTAACCTTTTCCCACTACCATCAGCTGTCCCAGTGCTGTGTAGTCTAACACATTTAATTTGCTTACCAGGTCCACTACCAATGTTTGCATTCATATCTCCCATTATCAAAATCATATCTTGATCAGGACTCTCACCTACAATGCTATCTAGCTCTTAATAAAATCTGACCTTCTCTTCCTCTCTGCTGCTTCTGTTGGTGCATAACAGCAGATCACATTTATGCACAGTTTACTATAGGCAGTAGTAAACCCAGTGGTGGATTAACAAATTTGGTGCCCCTAGGCCCTCAAAAAATTGCCACCCCCTCACCCGCCGACCTCTGCTCCCCCGTGGTAAGCCTGGGAGGGATGGGGAAGAAGGGGAGTTGCAGTGCATTCGGGGAATGGCAGCGGTGGAGCGGAGGTGAGCTGGGGTGGGGAGCGGTTCCCGGCCCACCCTGGGTTACTCCCCATGCCCGCGGGCCCCAGCTCACCTCACTCTGCCTCCTCGAAGCGCACCGCTACTCGCTTCTCCCTCCCTCCCAGCGCTTTCGCGTGGCAAGCCTGGGAGGGAGGTGGAAGGAGGGAAGTGTGGCGCGCCTGGTGGAGGAGGCGGGCCGGGGATTTGGGGAAGGGGCAGAGTTGGGGAGGGGTCACGAGCAAATTTGCCGCCCTAGGCCTTGTTGGCCTAGGCGATAATACGCCGCTGAATAAACCTTGCTATGACAATCTGTTCAGACACCGGTTTTCAGCTGTTCAATGTTCTCTTGTCCATTTCTGTCACAACCTCATCCCTATGTTTCGCTTGTCCACTTGAATGTCCAGAATAAAGGAAAGTATAAAAAATTTCCAACTGTGAACTCTCCTGTATCTAGCCAGTGTGTCTTGTGTATGGCAGCAAAGAAACTTGTAACTTCCTTAATTCTTCTGAAACTAGCGGAGTCTGGCCTGGAATGAATAGAATTCTAATATTCAAACTCACAATACATGTAATATATTTAGTCATTATCTGAAATCCATGACCCTTTCTATGTGCTAGGTTTGGTAGACTTGGTTCAAAATCCATATAAGTCAGTCAGTCTGGCTGTCCTGTTTTATGACAAATATGTTTTGGATGTTATAGCTTGTTAGGCCAATCCACTTTATCCAGCTCATGGGAATGCCATGTCATACCTGTTCCTAGCATGCCGATAGGATATCAGCAGTTCCACCCTAGTTTGCTTGTCCTCCATGGATAACAAGCTTGGACTGCTTGGATCTGAAATCATTTTTTTCTTTGTCCTAGACATCTGGATAACTGCTTACTGCTATGTTGTTTATAAAATTAATAGAAAACCACATGCTGTGCATTTATAGTATGCCTGGCAACTAGCCTGGCATTGAATTGGCTCAGAAATGGCAGAGAACAAAGGTGGGCTTTATGCCACCTTTTCAGTCCCTCCCACATCCTATTACTCCTCATCTACACCTGAGGATTTAGCTCATGATGAGCTCACATGAGTGTCTATTAAATACTACTGTAAATTGGCTTTCAAGAGTTTGAATGTGGATGTAAACGTGTTAACCTATTTTAAACAATGTTAGTTTTCCTAACATGCTTGTAGTATGGACAGCGCTTCAATTGCAAAACTTTTCTTCCCCCCACTCAACCCCACCTCAGCCACCCCCCAGCCACTTTCTTCCTCTCCACCCAATCCCATCACAGCCACCCGCCAGGCACCTGCTTTCCCCCCACCTCACCCCCCCGTCACTCCCTTCACCTCAGCACCCTGCTCCCGCCCTCAATCCCCCGCCCCCTGCCCTTGGCCCCGCGGCAGCCGCACCCGCCGAGGCCCCGCCCCGCCCGCGGAGCTCCCCCTGTTGCCCGGTAACCGGCCGGGCCGCTGCTCCGGGCTCGCAGCGTGGGGGTAGGGGGGGCTCCTGGTCTGGTGCCGCGGGCGCCGCCTCGGTGACTCTGTAGCAGGGCGGGGATGCTGCTGCCCGGGGCCGCATCCCGCAGCCGCCGGGGCTCCTCTTTCTCCTGCTGCCGCCGCCGGGCACCTCCCAGCCCCCTCCCGCCGCAGCCGCCCGGGAGCTGAGCCCCGAGGCTAGCGGCACCATGAGCAGGAGCCAGCCCCGCTGGGGGCACCGGGGTACGTGGGCGCTAGCGGGGGAGGGGCTGGGATCGGGGGTAGGAAGGAAGGTTGTGACTAGGGCGGGGCGCGGCGGCGGCTCTCAGCGTAACGCGGTCAGTAGCCCCATGAGCACAACGCCGCGCTCAGCTCCAGGGCAGAGACTCCCAAGCGTGCGGGGAAACCTCCGCCCTGAAGGGCTCTTGAGTCGGAGTCTCGGAGAAGCTCCCTCTTGACGAAATTCACTTGCTTCCAGTCCCCTCTCGAGCCGCTCTCTGCCAAATCAGTCACGTTCTATTTTCTGAGCCTTCGGTTTTACCCCCTCTTCTCCTGGAAGCGTGGTTCTTCTTCCAGCTCTGCCTGGTCATATGTACCGATATTACTCCTAGGATATTATAAACCACCCGCTGCTTCTGTGTTTGCACAACTCATGACTGCAAAGTGCTGTAAACATTTTTATGAAAAACACCAAAAATAAAATGTAGCACTAAAATACAGTACTTTATCTCTTATATTGAAAGGTCAGGGTCTATAATGTTTGAGTGTTTTTTTATAAGATTTCAAAACATCTTGCTCGTTACAATGAGGAAAATTCAAGGACGATGAGAAACAAAAAGGGGAGAACTTGTTTCTTTCCTACACTGATTCTTTCAAAACATCTTCATTTCAAAGGCATAAATAATTGCCTGCAAACAACATTGCATCACACAGTTTGTGAGGCTCTGAGAATATTCAACAGACAGAACCTTAGGACTTTGGCTTTCCAGTTAGTTTAGCTGCATCACCGAAATGATGTTCTCATTTCCAGAGTGCTCACAATTTCTAATAGGTTGTTTCCTGTTAGTAAGTTAAGATACTACTGCGTGCACACACATGGACACACACTTCAGAAAACTAAGATACTGCAACATAAATGTTAAATAATAATGGCCTGTGTTCTAATGCACTGTTATTACTTTTGTAAAGGATAGTGTCATCAAATATTTTAAGCACAGAATTTACATTTACTTTAGGAAAAAATATTTTTAAAAGGAGATTGGCAGGGAGACCAGTATCAATTTATTACCAGGGCAGTGATTAGGATGGCAGAACGTATGTGTGTACCAGAACATTAAGCAGAAGAAAATAGGATTGTGAAAAAGACACTTATTGAAACACAGAAATTGGATAACTAACAAAAGTGGTATGCAGTTATGAGTTACTGAAATCTGGACACATAAATCTGTTTTATAAATCTTACTTATTTTTAAAATATACCCAGACTGAAAAGGTATTTTAAAAAGACACTTTCAATAAAATCAGGCCATTTCCTGCTATTGACTTTTAAGCGGAACTCCTTATTCACTTAATGGGGAGTTCTGCTTTAAAATAGTGAGATTTAATTATAAGCTGCTTTGCACACATGCAATTTATACATTTATATAGAACCTTTCATCGTGAAGGATCCCAAATTGCTTTACAAACTGCACATAAGAATCACACCAACCACACCTAAAATACAAACAGCTCAGTGGTGAAACATGACATCTGTTCAGCAGTGTATAGTGATCTACACAATTTAGAACAGGAATTAAAGAGTACCCAGTCCAGTTGAAAATTCAGACAATTGGATAGGAAGTTGGAATTTGACCAGGACATTAGGGCTAATACTAACTCCAAGGAAAACAAATCCTATCAATTCATTTATATTAAAGGCTGTGGTAAAGAAAATTGGTGGCAAGGTAATTAAAAAAATTTGTTTGAGATTTTTGCTGTAAACAGTAATTAGAGTTTGTTTACCATTTTCTTTTGGTATTATACATAGGAACTTGATTTTAAATATCGTTTTATCGCTTTTTTTTTCAGAATCATACGTAAAAGAAATTAAATACCCAGAGTCATCATTCCTCTCTGAATGGTAAGTTTGTTAATATGGTATGTGACATAAATGAATACAGTATTCTCACAAAAGAAGTATCAGAGGGGTAGCCGTGTTAGTCTGGTTCTGTAGAAGCAGCAAAGAATCCTGTGGCACCTTATAGACTAACAGACGTTTTACAGCATGAGCTTTCGTGGGTGAATACCCACTTCTTCGGATGCAAGCAGACTCTAACTGCTTGCATCCGAAGAAGTGGGTATTCACCCACGAAAGCTCATGCTGCAAAACGTCTGTTAGTCTATAAGGTGCCACAGGATTCTTTGCTGCTCACAAAATAAGTATTTTTTAAAAAGTAGGGATAATTTTCTTTGTAATTGGATTTACCAATAGCCTACTCTAACTATGCTTTGATACCAGAATAGGTCAAGGAGAATATGGGGAGATTGGTTCATGAAAGGTAGAAATTGACTTTTTCTGAACTTATCAGGCTACTGGTTGTGTTACGGAACATTTGTGTGAGACCGTCTTTTATCTTGAAGAAGAGAGAGATTGTATGAATATCCAGTTGTCATATATGGTTCTCCTTTCATGGGTAGAAAGGAGAATTGTGTATATCAATTATGCCATATTTGGACTTTAGCTAAATAGAATACAGTGCTATACTGTCTGGTTCTCATTCTTTTCTTGAATGTGAGGTATGGTATGTGTCTTCTCCTACAATTTGCTGTTCCAAAAATGTAGTCATGTAATCCTAAACATTTAGGAGTCTTTTATACAGATGGCTGGTACCTTCTTGATTTTTGATGGCTCTGCAGCCCAAAGATTATGCTGGATTTTTTGCTTCAAAATTGCAAAACAAATGTGTATTCAATTAACTATTATTCCTAGGAGTTACAATCCACCAGAAGTATTAGGTCACAGAAAAAAATGTATTTTTGTGTTTGACATTTTGATATGCTAGTGAATTATTTTCATCTGTGTATAACCTTGGGGAGAACTGCATCTCTATCACAATTTTTGGTCGGGGCTATACAGAGCGAAACCGTTTTTTGTAATCATCGAAGGCTATGCAAAAATCATCTAATTGAAATCCATTGTATTTTCTGAAAAATTCTGAAGTTCAAAATGAGTGTGTGGATTTTTTCCCTTTAAATGTGGCATTTTGTTTGTTGTTTTCTCTCTCTCTCTCTCTCTCTCTCACACACATCCCTACCCCTAAGACACTGTGCTCTTGAATCACTGACAACAAAATCTGATTTGAATGATGCTGTTCTGCCTTATGGAAATAGAATCTATAAAATAAATTCCTTCCAGGGTTATCCTGAAAAAATACATAATTGGAAGAACACAATGTTTATTAAAACATGCAAGAAAATCCTCATGTATGTTGTTGCCTCACCCTCTAGGCAATTTTTTTTTGAGATCTAGTAAGGTGATTAGAAAATCACTATTTCTGACACTTCTGACTTAAAATTCCAACCTGCTCACTTCCAGGCTGGTGAGATTGCTTTCAGAAACTGAACTGCCTTAATATCTGTTTGCATTCCAGTGGGCGATTCTGTTCCACATCACTAAGAACTTAAAGAATTTCTTGACATTATGGGTTTTTTAATAGCTTTTCTTTTCATTAACCTAAACAATTTTCCATTAACATACCAGTGTTACATCTGTTTGTTTAATGTCTGAAAGGATGATGTAAAACCACTGTAATGGTTCCTATACTGGTATCACTCCATCTGAGGCCATCCCTCCCAAAAGAGGGGCATATTGTTGAGGCAGCCCTACATTATTCTTGGTATCAGAACAGCCCATTGGAGTAATATAAAACCATTGTAAAATACAACTAACCACTGTCAATTCTACTTCCAAGTATTGCAGAGTACTGAACTCAGAGTACTGAGTATCCAAAAGGCCTCAAGATCTGAGACTGGATACAAAAGTGTCAAAGCGATCTTTACCACACTTCCCCTCCAAGCTGTGCTGAGCACCTGGATCATAGCATTGGGTTTTTGTTGTTTGGTCTTTTAAAGTAAACAAATCATTACAATATCAAACAAAATAATAAAACACAAACTATAGCCTTCGCTTATTAATAGATACCTTTCCTAGCTAAGAACTACTAACTGTGGTATGTAATCTGTCGTTTAAATCAGCCTTTGTACCAGATAACTGGAGGATAGCTAGTGTAATGCTCCTTTTAAAAAGCAGCCTTTTTAAAAAAGGCTCCAGAAACTATCCTGGTAATTGCAGATCAGTAAATCTAACTTCAGTACCAGGCAAATTGGCTGAAATGAGAGTAAAGACCAGAATTCCCATCACACAGATAAACATGATATGTTTGAGAGGAGTCAATATGGCTTTTGTAAAGGGAAATCATGCCTCACCAATTGACTGGAATTCTTTGAAGGAGTCAACAAGTATGTGTAAAAGCAGCAAAGAATCCTGTGGCACCTTATAGGTGCCACAGGATTCTTTGCTGCTTTTACAGATCCAGACTAACACGACTACCCCTCTGATACTTAACAAGTATGATCCAGTGTACTTGGACTTTCAGAAAGCCTTTTGACAAGGTCCCACACCAAAGACTCTTAAGCAAAGTAAGCAGTCATGTGACAATGTCCTCTCATGGATCAGTAAATGGTTAAAAAGTTAAGAAACAAAGGGTAGGAATAAATGGTCAGTTTTCATAGTAAGGAGAAGTAAATAGTGGGGTTCCCGAGGGATCTGTACTAGGACCAGTGCCGTTCAACATATTCATAAATGATGTGGAAAAGGGGGTAAATAATGAGGTGGCAAAGTTTTCAGATGATACAAAATTACTCAAGATGTTTACATGCAAAGCTGACTACAAAGAATTACAATGGGATCTTACAAAACTGAGTGACTGGGCAACAAAATGGCAGATTAAATTCATTGTTGATAAGTGCAAAGTAATGCACACTGGAAAATATAATCCCAACTCTATATACAAAATGATTGGGTCTAAATTAGCGGTTACCAGTTAAGAAAGAGCTCTTGGAGTCATTATGGATCGTTCTCTGAAAACAACTGCTCAATGTGCAGTGGCAGTCAAAAAAAGCTAATACTATTAGGAACCATTAGGAAAGGGATAGATAAGAAGACAGAAAAAACCATAATGGCACTATATAAATCCATGGTATGCACACAGCTTAAATACTGAGTGCAGTTCTGGTTGCCCAATCTCAACAAAAAAAAACTATTAGAATTGGAAAAAGTACAGAGAAGGGCAATAAACATGATTAGGGGTATGTAACAGCTTCTATATGAGGAATAGTCCAGTCTTTTTAATCTCTCATCTTAGAAAAGAGACAACTAATGGGGATATGATAGAGGTCTATAAAATCATGACTGGTGTGGAGAAGTAAATAAGGAAGTGTTGTTTACTCTGTCACATATCACAAAAACCGGGGTCATCCAATGAAATTCATAGGCAGCAGGTTTAAAACACATTAGGATGTACTTCTTTACACAATGCACAATCAACCCGTGGAACTCGTTGCCAAAAGTGAAGGCCAAAAGTATAACTAGGTTCAAAAAACAATTAGATATGTTCATGGAAGATAGTTTCCCCTCCCTGGTTAGCCAGGATAGTCAGGGATGCAACCTCCAACTGCCAGAAGCTTGGACTGGACAACTGGATGGATCAATCAATAATTGCTTTGCTGTGTTCATTTCCTCTGAAGCATCTGGCACTGGCCACTGTCAGAAGACAGGATACTGGGCTAGATGGACCATTAGTCTGACTCACTATGGCCGTTCTTATAAAGTAGGTTTTCCCCTAAAAATTCAGTCTGTTACAGAGCTAGCTGGCTTCACAGGAACAAGAATGCAATCTTTCATGAAAAATACCCCTGCTCAACAAGATGTCTCGTCAATGAATGGATCCAGAGTGCCTGTTTCCGCTTTATGTTGTACTGTAACAGTCGTTTGTCTTTATTCATAGAGGGCAATCCTTTGTCTGTTACATTGTTTCTTTTTCACCTCCAAGTGGTTTCATTTGATTGGAGTTCTATCTGATCAGTTTCCATTGACTGTTCTGTAATGGGGCAATGGTATACAGTTGAGCTTTGCATTACATCACTGGCTAACCAGGGAGGGGTGGCAATTCCCTCCTGCATGAATAGACTGACACCCCTGGTGACTACTTTTAATATTAAGACCAAAAGGGCATACACTTAAGTCTAGTTGCGTCATCATCACTCCCATAACTGCATTGGTCATTGGGGCACCATCATTGATGAGCAATCAACCAATTGTCTCTGCCTCTGATGATTGTGTGTCTGTGCTTGAGTCTCCATGAAGTCCATTCCCGTCAACTCTTTTATGTTGTCAATCCATCTCTTCTTCTCTCTACCTCTTCTTCTCTTCCCCTGTACTGTCCCTTGGAAGATGATCTTGGATAGGCCAGATGATCTTGTTACATAGCTGTACCACTTCAGCTTGTGCTTCTTCATGGTCATAAGGAGGTCTTCATATGACCCAGTGCCTTGGGTGATGATGTTGCAGACCTCTTCATTAGTGACGTGGTTGAAGTAGATGCCCAGGATTTTCATCTGACTCTCGGCTGCCTATCAAGAAAGAGGGGGGCCTGGAATTCACCAGTCAGCCGTGAGAAAGGAAGATGCAGCTGAGCAGACCTGCAGAGGCAGCCCATAATGAGCGAGACAAGTGAAGGACAGCACAGAGGAAAACAAAGAGGACAACAAAGTCTAGCCGGTGTGTTTTGGGAAAGTTGAAGAGACCACAGAGAGTCAGTTTGGACTGGTACAAAGAACACCAGGAACAGAGGTCATGGAATGAAACACCCCCAAAGGCACCCTGGACTTAAAAACCTGCCTGAGAGCTGGAGCAATTTGGAGATCACAGTGGACCCCAGACGACCTGGGCCCAGGACAGAACTCCCGTCCACCCTTTCCCCTCTTCTGCTTACGTTACACCCAGGCTTGGCCAGCCTAGGGTAGAGCGTGCGTGAGTATGAAAGTGGGTTAGGACTAGGGGCACTAACGGTTTCTTCCTTCCTCTGAGTGACGTGGGGAGCACCCCTCACTCTCCGCTGTTATTTTGTTATTTTACTAATAAAGCTTTACTTAGACCCTTAGTGTGTTTCATCAGCTCCTCCCCTAAAGATCCTGTGGCTTGAGCCTGATCACCTGACGCCTCAGGCAGATTGGTAACAGTAATCTGTCACATCACCTCTATTACCTGTATTTTCTGTTCAAGTTCTGCTGTAAGGGTCCATGTCTTGCACACACACAGAAAAATTGAGATGACCAAGGCATGCAGCAGTTTCAGTTTGGATTCCAGGGACATGTTCTTATTCCTCCAAACTGGCTTTAGCTTTGCCACTGCTGCTGCTGTTTGCGCAGTTCTTGCTCGAATTGCTGCCTTGGATCCTTCATCAGTGATGATTGCCCCCAAATACTTGAACTGTTTCACTATCTCCAGCTCTTGTCCCCTGACAGTGATAAGTGAGCTGATACCATCACGTACGTTTGTCATTGGCTTAGTTTTCTCTGCACTAATTTCCATGCCATATTTTGCGGAGGTTTCATCTAATCATTTCACAAGGTTGGCAAGTTCATCTTCGCTGCCTGCCAGGCCATCAGTGTCATCAGCAAACTGAAGATTTGAGATTGTTCACCCACCAATACTGACTGTGCATAAGTGATCTTCTAGGGCATCAGTCATTATGTGCTCCAAGTAGACGTTGAACAGTGTGGGCGAAAGAAGGCAGCCTTGCCGGACTCCAACAGTGGTGCAAAACCACTTTCCTATTGTGCCATTGATGAGAACTGCACTGCTGGCCTTGGCATACAGTTGTTTAATGGTAAGAATAAGCTTACGGCCAACATTGTACTACTTCATGGTTGCCCAGAGAGCTTTGTGCCATACTCTGTCAAACGCCTTCTTGAAATCAACAAAGATGTGGAAGATGTCCTGCTGGTGTTGTAAGTACTTCTCATATAGAACACGAAGGTTGAAATTCTGTTCTGTGGTACTTCTTCCAGTATGAAAGCCAACCTGTTCTTCAGTGATGATATTCTCTGCTTGTGGCTTCAATCTGTTCAATATGACTTTCAGCATCACTTTGCTAGGATAGCTTATGGTCCGGTAATTTTGACACAATTGCAGGTTGCCCTTCTTTGGCAGAGTGATGATTAGTGACTGTGTCCACCTAGAGGGCCACTCACCAGTCTGCCAGATCTTGTTGCAGATCTTGGTGAGTACAACTATTACTATTTCTCCTCTGAATTTCATCAGTTCAGCTGGGATGTTGTCAATACCTGTAGCCTTTCCATTCTTGAACGATTTCACAGCTGTCTCCACTTCTTCACATAGTATTGGAAAGTCATCCTCCTGTGTTGAACACAGGCTGTCTAAGACACTAGGATCTCCATTTGTCTGGTAGTTGTATAGATCAGAGCAGTAATTTGTCCACCTATTGATGATGTCCTTCTGTAAGACTGTTCCCTTCTTTGTTTTGAATTGCATTAGCTTTGGTCCTTCTTTTCTTCATCAGATCTTTTACAACCTGGAAGGCTCATTTGCTATTTTTATTATTGATACACTCTTCAATTTTAGAGCATTGTTTTTCAATCCATATCTCCTTGGTCACCTTAATTCCTTTCTTGATATTTCTGCCAGTCGCTCTGTATTTATCAATCCCTCAGTGCTGTTCTTGTCTCTCGTAAGTTCTCTTCTAATGTCACACATTTGTAGTATTTCATTTGTGACCCATGGTTTTGTCTTCTTGTGATGTTTCCCAAGGATGTCCATTGCTGCCTCATTCATTACAGCATTGAAATTGTTGGTCATTGTTTCTACATCTTCCTCTAGAGCAAGCAGTGGGGCAAATTTTCCACTGATCATTGCTTGGAATTACTCTGCAATGTTTCAGTCTCTGAGTCTTTCTAAGTCAAACTTGGTTTTGGTGAACTTTGGCCTGACGATTTTCCTTAGCTGCAGCCAAAAATTTAGCATCACAAGGTCATGATCACTTCCAATATCAGCACTGGGGAAGCTCCTTGTTTTAGCTCTGTTAATCCCAGAACGAAATCGGTTTTGCACCATGGTGTAGTCGATCTGGCTGTGATGTAGACCAAGAGGTGTGTGCCATGTTGATTGTCTGGATGCTTTATGTGCTCCTAATGTGTGTACTATAACCAGATTGTTATAGCTGGCAAACTCCAAAAGTCTCAATCCTCTCTCATTGGTTACCGCATTACAGAAAGGGCCACAATAATCTCGTCAATCTGTCTGTGCATCAGTACCTACTTTAGCATTCCAATCTCCTTGTACAATCAGGATATCTTTCTTGTGTACCTTATCAAGGATGTCTTGGAGCTGATTGTAAAAATATTCAATTTTCTCATCATCATAGTCTGTTATAGGGGCATAGACTTGTACCACCGTGAGGGATAGCTCAGTGGTTTGAGCATTAGCCTGCTAAAGCCAGGGTTCTGAGTTCAGTCCTTGAGGGGGCCACCTAGGGATCTGGGGCAAAATCAGTACTTGGTCCTGCTAGTAAAGGCAGGGGGCTGGACTCAATGATCTTTCAGGGTCCCTTCCAGTTCTATGAGATAGGTATATCTCCATATATTATATTATAAATGGTACTGCCTTTAGGTGGATGGAAATGAGCCTGGTGGACATTGGGCAGCATCCTAATACTGAATTATTGCTATCTTTATGCACAAGAAATCCTACACCATTGACATGTTTGTCCTCTCCACTGTAATAGAGTACATAGCCTTTTTCCATTAGGATCTCTCCAAAATTCTTCCATCTGACCTTAGAGATTCCTAGGAGGTGCCAGGTATATTGTTCCATTTCGTATGTGAGTTCTTTCAACCTTCTTATTTGTCTCAATGTCCTTACATTCCATGTGGCTATTGTGATGTTATCTTTTCCACGGATCCTCTTTGTTGGGGTTACACCAGTAGTATACTTGTCGCATCTACCCTGGTGGGAGAAGGATGGCATGGTCATTTTTAACTGGGCTGCGATCAATCCGGGTATGGACATAGTTGACTTGCTCATCATATGGTTGCACTATTCCTTAAATATTGTGTGTACATGTGATGCCCCCCAACCTTGCCCAGGACCCTGGCCACCCTGTGTACCAGTAAGTCTGTTAACTTACTTTCACCCCTGCATAGCAGGGAATAAAACCTGGCTTTTCTCAGTCCCTGACCAGCATCCTAACCACTGAACAGTCCTCCTTCTCCTGTATTTTCATATTGTAGTTTGTATTCACTAGCCTCAATGTTCCATTAGCTCTCTGCTGTTATCTTGATGGGTGGAAGAAAAGCTTTTGAGTGTTTTCTGATCACAAATCTACCCCCCTTTTTCTTTGACTCATTTTTGGGTCGAGGGAGTGAGGATGTGGCCAAATGACTATCCACTTCTGTTCTTGATTGGAATGCAAAGTTACCTTTGGAGGTTTGAATAGGGCAGATAACTTTTTCGGTGGGGTTTTGTAGTGGCTGACATCACTACCACCACCATAGATGCTGATACATAGTGGCAGCCAGTGATTTGCAGGATTGTATATTTGTGACCAGAAAAAGTTGTTTTTCACTATTAAAAAAAACTGACCCTGGTTCTTGAGCATTCAGTACACATTACTAAAGCTCTCTCTTAATAAATAAAATACATTTCATATTATTTTTAAAGCCCATGATTCTCAGTCTTTTTGTACTAGGGATCCTAAACCAGATTAGTTTAAGGCAACCCACCCAATCCCACAGTCCTTTGTTGGTACAAAAATTGTGAAATTAGACTGATAGCAAAAACCTCCAGATGGTTTGGAGGTTTTGTGGGGCATGCTGCTGGCATACATGCTAAAAGGCTGGGGGAAGAGGGGCTGTGGCTGTCTATTGCCTGAGACTGTTTCGCCTTCCGTAATGCACAGCCCTAAGCAATGGGAGTTTTGCGGCTTCAAGAGGCTTTGGAGCCAGCTAGATAGCCTCTTGAAGTAATATTTTCCTTCTCCTGGAGCTGAATGTGGTGTATGGTGAGGAAGAAATGGCTGAGAACCTGAAGCAAGGGTTGGGAATGGAGTAGGATGGAGGCAGGAGTTGGATGGAGAATAAGTGATTCTTTCCATCTCCTGCTCACACTCCTGCTGGGTCCTAGTACCCATGGGATTTTACTGACTCGTTCAGTCAGCAGTCCACTTATGGGTAATTTCCCATGTATTGAGAAGTCCTCATTCAAAGTGTCTATGTATGTTGGCAACACGATTTGTAACTTTTGAAAAACATCAGTCACCTTACTCTTTAAACACATATTTGCATCCACGGTATCTTTTTCATTTCATATTTGAAACAGCAGATCACTTTCATCTCAGGCATCAAAAGAACAAAAAATGCCAAGTCTAACGTCTGACCACAAATATCTGAATAATAAAGCCTCAGGAAGATCACTGGGATGTTTTCCCTTTGAAAGTAATTGGAGGAGCGCATTGCTAAAGACAGAAAGGATAAAAAAAGGTAAATGGTTATTCTTGCCATTTTATGGTCTAGTTAACTTCAGAAGCTGTCCTTTCCAGTGCTGCAAATGTATGTTTGTGCAGGGGCGGCTCCAGGCACCAGCACACCAAGCGCATGCCTGGGGTGGCAAGCCACGGGGAGCGCTCTGCCGGTCGCCGTGAGGGCGGCAGGCAGGTTGCCTTTGGCGACATGCCTGCGGAGGGACCGCTGGTCCCATGGCTTTGGCGGACCTCCCGCAAGCGTGCCGCCAAATTCGCGGGACTGGGGACTTCCCGCAGGCAAGCCACTGAAGGCAGCCTGCCTGCCGTGCTTGGGGCAGCAAAATGCCTAGAGCCGCCCCTGTGTGTGTGTGGGGGGGGGGGGCGTAGAACTTCTAGTGCTGCATTTCTCCAAGCTTAATTTTTGGCATTCACAGCCATATAGAGCTCCTTAATTAAGAGTTCTACATAATCAGTCTGTTCTGTGTGTCTTTTCTTTATCAGGACCTGATCCTTCTCCTTTTAAAGTTAATAGAAATTTGACCATTGATAAAGCTATGTTTTAGTTACAGGTATTTTTAGTAAAAGTCACGGACAGGTCATGGGCAGTAAACAAAAATTCATGGCTCATAACCTCCCCATGATTTTTACTAAAAATACCTGTGACTAAAACTTGGGGGGGGCTGCCTGGGGGCCCCACAGGTATCAGGGGAGGGAGGCCCTGGTGCTGTGGGTAGCAGCCTGGGACCTCCACTGGTGCTGGGATAGTGGGGTTGGTGGGGCTGAGAGGCTCGCTACCTGGCTCCCTGCCTCCCCCACCCCCTCAGCAGCAGAGTTTGGGTGTGGGAGGGGGCAGGGGATTCGGGCAGGGGACTGGGTGAGGTGGGTTCAGGACAGCACTTACCTGCAGGTTTGTCAGAAGCAGTGACATCCCTCTCGCTCAGCAGCTAGGTGGAGGCATGGCCAGGCATCTCTGCATGCTGCCTCTGTCTGCAGGCACCACCCCTGCAGCTCCCGTTGGCCAATATGCCTGAACTGCTCCTGAACCAGGCGCACCGGCTGCTGCGGAAGTCACAGAAGTCATGGAAAGTCACAGAATCTGTGACTTCCATAATCTCTCTGACAAGCTCACAGCCTTAACCATTGACTTCAGGAGGAGAAAGATTTGGCCTTTAATTACTAATGTACCTTGCATTTCCTGGTATTTCTAAGGGTTTCATATGACCATGCATTGAGTGAGACATGTGGTTTTTGTGAAATAGCCTCACTTTTTAAAAACAAACAACCCAAGTGTTTTTTCTCCTGATGATATATCTCTACTGATTTCATATTTAGTAAAAGGAGCTTAACAAACTCATCTTATTTATACTCCTTAATGTGTGTTCTAATTATGATCAGATGCTAATATTTTATGTACACTTCTGTGAATATTTACTTTAAGCAGAATACTCTTCAACCTTTGACTTGAGAGACTGCGAGGAGAGTGCTGCAATATCAAATCTTACTCAGGGAGTCCAGAGCTATCAAGAAAACCCATCTTCTATTCTGCAGATGAAAAAAGGACTTGCATATGGTGCTGCTAAACCATTTCCAACTGGGTATACGTCCATAGTCAATGTTTTCATATAAAAAGTATTTATTTTAGAACATTTTAGCTTTTTAGAATCAAAGTGCACCCTGGTCATATTGCACCTGAAAAGACTTGTAAAAGAGTCCAGGTATTTGATAGCTTTGTCAAATGAGTATTTGCTGGAGAGAGTGGGAAGTGAAACTTGTAGTTTGTTTTCATATCAGCCTTGAGTAATGCAGAAGAATAACTTAAAAAGTATAAACAATTGTAACCCTTCTGCCTGTCTGAGTTGGCAGCAACAAGGGCCAGATTCAGTATCTAGGGGTTCCATTTCAATAACACAATGCAAAACTGGCTCGAGCCCCCACCCAGTGACCTGGGGACAATAACATAACACCCTGCAGGTGCCTCTAAGAGGCAATACTTCCCCTCTTGCAAGCACGGAGTCTGAGTGTAGCAAAGTCCTTTTAATAAAGGAAGGAAACAATGCAGCATTATGTTGGGGAAACACCATAAACAGGATTCATAACACAAACCATGAGCAAAAGACTCACCCCCAAGTAAGTTTGGCAGTGTCTTTTTCCCCTCAGGGTCTTAAGTCCAGCAACCTAAAAATTCCCCAAAGTCCCAACAGTCCAATAACCCAAAAGTCTCTGTCCCTGGTCAGTGCAGCCCCAGAGTTCAAAAGTTTATCTACAGAGTTTTACCTCCCAGCTTGGGTGGAAATGGGGTGGGGAGTATTAAGGGGCACCTTACATGGTCCGAGGCCAACTGCTCTGCCTCTCTGGGGGGTTCTGTTGCAGCCTTCATCAGCATTCCACCAGTCATCCCATGAGCTGCTCCAGCCGTCCCACAAACGGCTCCACTCTGCCAGCCACTCCACTAGCCGTCCTGCAAAACTGCTCCACTTCACCAGCCACTCTGCTCCCCACCAGCCATCCTGCAAGCCACTCCAACCGTCCCACAAACTGCTCTGTCAGCTGCTCAGCAATGTAGTTTCAGGCCCACCCACTACTTAAAATAGCACTCAGTGATTTCAGCTTGTAGTAGGGGAGCCTTGGTGCTGGTGCACCATTAGACCAAAATGAATTCAGCTCAAGAGCCTGTAACTAGACTCCTAATGGAATCAAAATTAGCTCTGATATTCCACAGGGGAGAGAGAAGGCAGTGCAATTGGTGTTTCAGGTCCTCAAAGGCAGCCCATACTACCAGGCACAAATACCTGTCTCCAACCCCTCTCTCTCTCTCTCTGTCAATTCACTAGGTTTTGGAACCAATGTCCCTTGTCTAGCAAGTGCTATTTAGTTGATGGCAAGTCTCTCTGTCATAAAACAGTTCCACTGTCCTTGATTCACATAATCAGGGTAACAACACTTTATTCTTCCTGCTCCAATAACAGAGAAACTGGGGATCCCACAGCAGCCAAAGTGACCATTTGGGCAGGCAGTCCCTCATGTTAGGCAGGGTGGGTGTGCCCATGCAAACAAGATCAGCTCCTGAAGTCCTTTTCCATGGCTCACCACCAGATGTCAGAGTAGAGCTCATCCTGACTCTAATGATGTACTTCTGTTGAGTCAATGCAACAATATAGCAAAGATTGTCTTATGTCCAAATGCAGAGTAGGTTCCAAGGCACATCCCATATATACTATTAATTCACTGACACTCAAAGTTGATATTAATTCTGTAACATGGCACAGTATCAGACTTCAAGCCATTGCTAGAGGCCAATCAGCAGTTTTTTCACCTTACCAGAATCACAAGAAATAAAGCTGTCCTCCTAGTAAATTCTAAGTGTAGCTGTGAAGAGCAATGATGCTTCTGCGTTCTGCTAAATAGAAGATTTCTTCAACAGAAAAGAAGTTAATCCTTTTGATTGGAAAAAGAGGGTCCACATCTGGAAATATGTAGATCTCTTACTGTTCTTATAGAAAGTACCTTTCTAGACATATTTCTGAAATAATGCTATCCTTATATCTTGGATCTAGCCCTCTAGAACTAATTTGTGTGTTAGTCAAATAGTAAGTTAGTCCATACCTCCTACAGGCATCAGGAATGCCTTTTAGATCCAGAGAACATCTACTGTGTTAGCAGTGACCAGATGTTCAATAGTTGTTGTATAAGAAAAACTATAAGGATTATTACCTTGAAGTTAATTTTCCAAAATTTGAAGCTTCCTTCTCAGCATTTTGCTTTGTCTCACAGTGTTCTTACTAAGAAGCTATTGTCTGTGCTCCTCTTTGTATCTAATAATTGATATCTGTTTGCTCCAGTTGGGACGCCATGCTTCCCACACAGGTGTCCACCGAACTTACGTATATAAGCAGGGGAGTAACTTTTCTCAACAAATATGTTTCTCTTCACTCCCTTCCCTTGGTCCCTCCCCATATAAAAGATATGAGGGGGGACAAGTCCCCTCCTTGTAATTACACCAGTGCTATCCACAAAATAGCTTTGTCTGGGACTTTTTTCTTATGGTCTTCAGTATGGTTTACAAACTGCTGCCATGTGTGGATAAACTGTGGATAAACTGTCTATCTGGAGTCACTTCTGAACATAAATAAATATGATGGGTAAACAATAGCAAAAATAGCATGTGGCACTTAGTTTTCAACACACTAAGCCCCTAAAATATGCTGTTTTCAGCTAAGTTCAGTATATGTAATATTCTGCTGACGTTAGCACGTATTGCACTTCATATTTTTGTTACAACTTGCTCATGCCAGTGAATCTTTTCTGAATCATTGTTCTTGATAATGATAAAGCAAACAATAATTAATTACAGAGTAATATAATCTGTACTCAGTAAAAAGAGTGGCCTTTCATACATGCATTCTTACTCTTTAAAATAGTTTGCCAGAAATTCACCCATTATTGAAATTTTTGTTGGTCTTTCTCTCCTAACATACTGCAGCTGGAATTTAGTCATAATTATCCTGTGATTTTATAATCAAAAACACTACTTAAAGGATTCTTATTTCAGATACATGTCATCTTGCAATGTTAATGATCTTTGTTCTGGAATGGTATTCAGTGAAGCATGTTATACAATGGATTATCATTTTAGTACAGACTTCTGTTATCTGTTTAAATCTTGTTCTAATGTTTTTAGCTCTTATAGTGAAGATGAGCATCATTTTGTGCCAACTTCGTACATACTTCCACAGACCTCATCAAGGTACTTAGGATATGAGTTTTGCAAAAACAGGTAAGTCTCCATTTAGATTATTATGTATCATCCTTCCCTGAAAAGTTAACGAAAGATTTTAAATTACTGAATATGCAAAGAGATCTTAGTAATGTGGTTCTTAAGCTGTTGCTCCTTTTTAACTGCCTTTTTCCGGTATGTATGCAGAGTTGTTGTAGCCGTGTTGGTCCCAGGATATTAGAGAGACAAGCTGGGTGAGGTAATATTTTTTATTGGACCAACTTCTGTTGGCGAGAGAGACAAGCTTTAGAGTTTACACAGACCTGAAGAAGAGCTCTGTGTAAGCTCAAAAGCTTGTCTCACCAACAGAAGTTGGTCCAATAAAAGATATTACCTCACCCACCTTGTCTCCCTTCCCCCAATATGAAATTTTGCCACCACTTATTTCTGCAATTGAGATACTGGCTTAGGGGCTTCTTCTGGATATGATGGAGACTAATTGCTCCAGCTTTCAAGCACAAATTAATTAATGCATACTAATAAGTAAAACTTGTGTTTTCCATAACACCAAATAAAATCATTTTGCTCTAGCAGTACATTCTCTCTGCCCTGGCAGTATTCTAGAATTTGAATTCTTAGACTTTCAGTTTATAGTGCAATATTGCTTGTGAGGGACAAACATTTTAATTTAGGAAGACAGCCAAGTGGCTCTCAGATAATATAACTACTTTTACCCTATTCCTTGTGATTCTGGACCCATATTGCAATTTGAAAGAACCGGGTCTGTGTACTTTTTATGGAATTTACTAAAAAGAATAAGCAAGCACATATTTAGATTAAACAAATATATCGATAAGACTAAAACTACTATAACTTTAGTAAACTAAGAATGAAACAATGCAATAATCAATTAAGATCACAATTGGGATTAAATCAGTAGATCAATGAGTTAACAGTGACATTAGTTTAGATCAGGGGTCGGCAAACTTTCAGAAGTGGTGTGCCGAGTGTTCATTCATTCACTCTGATTTAAGGTTTCGTGTGCCAGTAATACATTTTAATGTTCTTAGAAGGTCTCTTTCTACAAGTCTATAATATATAACTAAACTATTGTTGTATGTAAAGTAAATAAGATTTTTAAAATGTTTAAGAAGCTTCATTTAAAATTAAATAAAATGCAGAGCCCCCACAGACCAGTGGCCAGGACCCAGGCACTGTGAGTGCCACTGAAAATCAGCTCGCGTGCCGCCTTCGGCATCCATGCCATAGGTTGCCTACCCCTGGTTTAGATATTTAGTGTAGTTATAGCTGTGTCAGTTTCAGGATATTAGAGAAACAAGGTGGGTGAGGTAATATCTTTTATTGAACCAACTTCTGTTGGTGAGAGAAGAGCTCTGTGTGCCTTGAAAGCTTGTCTCTCTCACCAACAGAAGTTAGTCCAATAAAAGATATTACTTCATCCACCTTCTCTCTCTAAATAGTTTAGATTATCATTTATCAAATCATCAAATTAATAAGCAGGTAATCAAATTATATCATGAGGTTGACCCAAGGAAAAATTGCTTTTATTTAATCAAGAGACTGAAGGAGGTGGTAGTTGTCCTTTAATTTAACAACCCCAACTGAGGGATCCTGTCTTGACTGTGAAATCAATTGTCAACCAAACGTAGGATGTGACTGTCGGTTTTGAGTTTAGATAATGACTGAGGGAGATTCAGTGGGGTAGCCAGCATGGGATATTTGGTTGGGCCCCGACTTTGAGTGGGCAAGCAATTATGGGGGGAAGAGGGCTAGGAGGGCAGGAGGAATGCAGGCCCACCTCCCCCTGCAGCCAGCCTTGCAGGGGTCGATGGACAGACCCTCTGGTCAAGGGTTCCCCGGGGCCCTGGGCACACACCCAGCTCCGGGAGGAGACACTGTTTTTCAGCATGCACAGCTCCCAACTCTCTTCCAGGTCCCACTATCCCACACCAGGCCTGGCTCCCCCAGGTGGAAGGCCTACCTTTTTTAAAGATCTCCTCTACTGATGCCGGCCGCCCGCTCACTCGTCCTCCTCCCAGTGGTGGATTAGCCACTGGGCCAACCTAGTGCCCAGGAAAAATGGGCGCTTCTGCGCCCCCACCTGCTCAGCCTCCCAATGCTCCTGCTGTGGAGCAGGGTGGGAGCTTGCTCCACTCCACCCGCCCCACCAGCACTCCAGCCTGGGATCAGGGTCCGGACACGGGAGCTTGCCCCGCTCTGCCCACCTGCCTGGCACTCCAGCCAGGGCACAGTGTCGGGGTGCGGGGGCTTGCCCTGTTCCACCCGCCCAGCCCTGGCAGGAGCACCAGGCAGGCAGAGTGGAGCAGTGCAAGAGCTGGGGTCAGAGCAAAGCTGGGGCTGGGGGGTGGGCCTGGATGCTAAGGGGGTTGGCCACAGCTCACTCAAGCCCACCCATGGCTACGCTCCTGGGGAGATTACGCGGAGAGATAAACTGCACTCATCTAGTTTTAAAGACGTACAGAGGTCAAATTTCTTTGTCCACAACTTCAGTGTTACTCTGCTTCCTCCTTAAAACTTTCTGTTGCTATGATAGCTATTATTCTGCTCTCTGACTTCTTTCCCACTTCACACAAATACCGCAGAACAGAGGTGATTACTGAATCAAGCTTGTATAACAGAGACATCACCAATTTAGATGACAGACTTGGGGTTTGCCTTTCAGGTTTCAGATCTGACACATTCGCACCCTAATAGAATAAGGAGGCACCCCTCCCTTAAGACAAAACCTAAAAAATGAATTGGAACTTTGCTTTGTGGTCTCGGGATCTCAGTTGCTGCAGTTACTAGAACCAGGCAATGTAGTAGCTTGGTCTGAGCTTTTGGCACTACTGAGGGGGTCTTGGCTATGCTAGTATGACCAGCCTACTACTATCCAACAACATGAGTCTTCTCCTCCTTTTACCCTGGGTTGTTTGCCCAAGGGGAATGGGAGGGCCACTTAGCTTCAGATTGTTGGTGGATCAAAAGAGCACATTCTCTTCTGCAGTCTTGACCTTGATGAGGCAGTTCCCACTTACTCTTCCTCAAGGACCACCTTCATAGCTTGGGGACTAATTAGATGGTCCTTTTACTTGGATACATCCAGCATGGCCCAATCCTCTCATGTGGGCGGGCTTCAATCTGAAATCTCTATGGAAAGTCCCACTCAGGGATTACCATTGTCTGGACAGAGCTGCTTTTACATCTTAAAAATATAAATTCCATTTTAGATCAGATAACTGAAGTGTCCCCAGACCTAACGTGTATATGAGCTCTCCCCCTCACAGATTTTCCCATCTTACTTTAATAAAAACATTGCATTTCTATACCAGCTTTATCAGTTCCGTGGAAGGGAAGGGGTCGGGACTTCTGCTCCTTTCCCCGCTAGGAGGGGCAGCAGGAAAAGGAGCAGAATGCTGGCAGCTCCTCCGGCAGCTGTACCACCCCCAGCCGCACCCATCCAGCCCTGTCCTCTGGTGGGGCTGCTGCTGTTCAGATAGAGCCAGAGGATGGAGATGCACTGTCGTGGAAGGGCAGGTGGTGGGGCTGGAGCAGTAGAGCCATGCTGGAGGAGCTGCTGGCGTGGAGCTGACCAGTGGCTCCATGTTCTGCTCCTTTCCTGAAGTCTCCAACACAGCAGGAGGAGGACAGAACACCCCTATCCCCCGGTAACATGGGATGGATCATGGAGAGGGGACTGGGAGCAAGTAGGGGCCCTGGGCTGGGGATAGGGTGGAGAGGAGTCACATGGAGGGCCACATGGGGTGGTCATTTGCCCCCCCCCCTTAGCTGGTGCTCCCCCTCACCCCGTACCAGTAAGAAATGGATTTTACTTGCACCATTGGTTCCACAGTAGCTATTCCAAGTCTTTTCCTTGTGTAGATAAGCTCCAGGTTATTTAAGCTTCCCACATACTTACTCCTGTCCCCTTCCTACATTTTTAAAGCATGTGCTATAGTTTTACTAGGAACATTCACTCTTTAGTCTACTTATGGTTAGTGCAATGTTTCCCAAACCTTCAGAAGTTGAGACCCCCTTCAGGAAAATAAAATCAGCTGTGCACCCCATCAGCTCTACTGTATGTTGTTAGAGGACTTCCCATGATATAGAACTTCATAATATACTTCCTTGCCTTTCTTACCTGCTTATATCACTGGGCTCTAAGTTAGCACCCACTGAAATAAATGTGACAGTTCATACGTCAAAGCTGTCTGGTTTGTTTAAATGAAGACTCTGGAGAATAATTGAGAGGTTTGGCTAGTTATTCACCTGTCCCCACAAAAGGATGCACCCCACATTTGAGATGGGGAAATAACTGGTGAAAATCAATATTACCAGCAGAGCCTTTCTCGTAATACCAATTGAAATAGAAATCCTGCCCTTCTTAGTCACTTTTTGAAAGACGACTGCTTCCTTCTGCAGGGGAGATATACCTGTGGTGGATCTGCAGAAGAGAGGACTAGATTCTTGGATCCCAAGTCCACTGAAGATGCCAGCCATTCATGATGGAGGTGGAGAGATAGGAGCTTTGAGGTAAGGAATTTTTAGTGGAGGTGAGCGAAATGTAACCCCAGTTCCCTTATGAAAAGAAACACATGATATGGCATATCTACAGGAAAGGGGGAATCAGGGAAAAGAGAAACAGAAGGACAGTAGTTTAAGCGTTACTGTGAAAAGAACTTTTTTGCTTGTGTAAGCTGCATCTCCACTTGGAGAGTTGCTAGTATAGTTCTATTGGTGTGTCTATACCAGCAAATCCTTTAAGTGTAGACAAGGCCTGAAATGGCAGAGCACTGGAGAGAGTCACGTGGAAAGGAATTTGTACAAAAGGTAGATGGAGGAGGGATGTTGGTGGAAAAGATCAAACTGTTCTGTGCTCCTCAGGCAAAAAGGTTAGTATATATGCACTTGTGTTACTTTCTAGTGACTTGTTTGAAAAACATTGGACAGAAAACTGGATGCTCTATCATCTTTGTGTTCAACATTTTACTTATTGTAATTAATAACATAGAGGCCATTATAGTCTGGTGAAATAAAATTCCAGAATGGGAAAAAGTTAAAAAGGCTACAAATGTGGCTACTACTTTAAAATTAGATGGAACATATACAGGTAAGGACCAGATTAGGATGGTTTCATATTCACTAGACCAGTGGTTCCTAAACTTGTTCCGCTGCTTATGCAGGGAAAGCCTGTGGCGGGCCAGGCCGGTTTGTTTACCTGCTGCGTCTGCAGGTTTGGCCAATTGCAGCTCCTAGTGGCCGCGGTTCGCCACTCCAGGCCAATGGGAGCGGCATGGGCCAAGGGACGTACTGGCTGCCACTTCCAGCAGCTCCCATTGGCCTAGAGCCGTGACCTGCGGCCACTGGGAGCTGCGATCAGCTGAACCTGTGGACGCGGCAGGTAAACAAACCAGCCCGGCCCGCCAGGGGCTTTCCCTGCACAAGCGGCGGAACAAGTTTGGGAACCACTGCACCAGACCTAAATGTCAAGGGATAGATCCTAGCCCTCTGCTCAATCCCTTTGTGCCATTCTGGTAGTATAAAGGGGATGAAGGGCTGTTCTAAGAGAACAGCTGCAAACTCCTGTGGTGTAGGGGGAATCACTGGTGGCATAAAAGAAAACATCTATTATTATATATCTAACAAGAAATGTTCTTTATAGTTACTTTTGGAGATGGACTGGTTTGACCTACCACCTCCTGACCCAAAAGTACTGTCTGCAGAAAAGAGCCAGAGCAGGTGGTTACTAATCCTTCCCATTCCATTCAATGAGATTTAGAAGGTTTTTTCCTTTGCTGTTCTTTATTGTCTATAGTTGTAGCAATCGATTTGATAGTCTCTGCCTCTGAGCCTTTCAAATTTTGCTGATTGTGGGTACTTTGAAAGGCTCAGTGGCAGAGACTATCAAAGTACCTACAAGCCCTAACAAGCCCTAACTTGTCTGTAGATAGAGTGCTGGGCTAGGAAACAACAGATCTGGGTTCTGTTCCCAGCTCTACCACTAATAGACTTGCCCTATGCCATAAAGCATAATTTCCGTGCCTCAGTTTACCCATCAGCATGAGGATAATAGGCATATCAGTATTAAGGAATTAATATTTGTAAAGCTCGTTTAGGCAGTTGGATGGAAAGGGCTATGGAAATATAAAATAATTATAGAATTCAAGAATCCTTTCAACCTCATCAACAAAACAGTCTTTCTCAACTCCCTTGACTCTTTGGGAACATCATTAGGAAATACACTAATGACTTTCCATACAGTGAATAAATCTAACCATTTTTTTTTGTTTGTGCTCTCTATAAAGTGGGTGTTTTTTATTCAGATATATTAATTCCAAGACTTTTCACTGTGACATCTATAGATCCAAGAAGAATAACCACATTTCCAGCATATGTTCACTTCCAGCAGGACCCAGATACAAGTTTGGTAAGAAATCTATAATACATGTACAGTTTTAGTGTTCAGCTCTTGTCAGATGCTGTTAGAATTGAGGAGTCGTAGAAGGGGCAACTCTAATGGCTTGTCTACATGGACAGTTAGTTTGTGGCAACTGAGGTGTGAATATACACCACCCTAGCCTGCTACATACTAACTCCCTTTGTGGTCTCTGCTGACATGCATTAACAGTTTGTTAATGAGCTTTGATCTAGTCCTCTTCGAAAGAGGATTACATCCCCAGCTTGCCACAAACTCACTGTTGCTGTAGACAAGCCCTAACTTGTCAATGCTTTACAATATAGTTGTCTTGTTCCATATTAGTCTGTATCCACAAAAACAACGAGGAATCCAATGGCACCTTAAAGACTAACAGATTTATTTGGGCATAAACTTTCGTGGATTAAAAAAAACCTCACTTCTTCAGGGGGTTTTACCCACGAAAGCTTATGCCCAAATAAATCTGTTAGTCCTTAAGATGCCATTGGACTGCTTGTTGTTCTTTTGAAAACTGTTTCCTTTGTGATAAAACTTCTTGAAATTCTAGTGATTACATATATTTATTGAAGGGATAATGTTTACAGTGAAGTGTATGAAGAAATAACATCTTTTGCAGGCAGTTAAAAATGAGAAAAGCTGGGTTGGATAATTGTAAAAGATACTTATTTTGAGTATACTGTCATCTCCTCTTAAGAATTATTCCTGTTCTAAGATGACAGAAGAGTCACACAAATAGATGTTTCTTGGTTTTTCTGTGGATTTGATTTTTTTTTTCAGCTCAGAATTTCCATTTGTCAGTTCAGTTTCATGAATAGTTGTCTGTATGGAAAGAGTAATGTGACACAACACATATACTCATGTCATTTGTGAGACAATGACATTTCACTGGCTGTGATTGGAAGAAATTTAAATAATACACAAAATGATTTCTATAATAGAGGAAACTTGGCACTCAGAAGGCTTTATGAAGTGTTTTATAGCTGTAGACTTCACAGAATCTTCCCACTATCCACATTTTGCAAATGGGGAAACTGAGGCAGAGGCTGCGACTGTCAGAGTTGGGATTAGAACTGAAGTTACTGGTTGCTAATCTTGTGCTCCAGTGAGTAGAATACTGGTCTCTAAACAGTATGATGAGATCAGAGAAAAGATTACTTGAATGAACCCACTGATCTCCACTACATTTGAGGAGGAAAATAACTATCAACAAGTACATGAAACATCTGTGTTGTAGCTTTTTCATTAGAAGACTATCTCTGGAAAGTGCTACTTCTAAACTCACTTGACCACATTAGCCACTTAAACTTTGTTATGCTGAAATATCGATCTAGCAAGTACTATTTTTAGGTTAGTTTGGTTCCAAACCACAGTTGTATTTATACTGCTTGGAAGGGTTAGTAGGTAGCAAATTAATCTCTCAACGGTATCCTGTGTAATAGTTTAATATTTGTAATGATACTGAAATAAAAATGTCTCCAGATGCAATGCATACCTTTGTTATTAAAAGCCCCTTATGTAAAAATATTTCTACAAGTGGTGGTAGATGAGCTAAAAAGCAATGTGAAAAGAAGTAGGAGAAAATGAATAATAGTGGGACTGAAAACCAGACAGAGATATCTGTTTTTTTAATAATTTGCCAAAAATATTATAATTAAAAATGTCAGTATCAGACATGTTTTTGACAACTTTTGTTTGTCCACTTCCCCTTTCAATGTGGATTTGACTGTTGAGTTGTTCACCGTTTAAAAATAGTATACTAGCAAGACTTGTTTTCTAGAATCCTACATCCTTAGGGTGAGGTTTTAAGTTGAAAGTGGAATGCCAAATTTTAGGGTTAGACTAGTGATTCATTAAACACAAACCAACCTTTCAAGTAACTCTGCTGAAGACATATTTCTTATTAAAGGTACTTAAGACCTACCTGATTTAGTACTGTAGAATCAGTGGTTTTCCCCCCTCCCTCCCCTTAGGTCATCACCATTTCACAGATCCTTTTGCTGGAGCTCCACCTGAATACATACAGAGACTCTCTGAAATAAAATCATTTCAGTGTGAAACTATACGTCAAGAGAAAAACAAAAAATTGAAAAGGGGCAAGAAAGAAGAAACATGGACAAGCTGATGGTCAAGAAACAAGCTCTTGTGTACACTATTTTGTGAGCTTAGATGGTTTTGCCCACTGAAATACAAAAACTTTGCTTTTAAATACAGTCTGATGCTAAATAATGATTTACCTGAAAAACTGTTTAATGTAAATAAACTGTAAATACCAAATCTTGTGATATATTTAATAAATATTTTATATATTTATACAGAGCAGCGTGCAGTGTTTTCATTAAAAAGTCATAACTTGAGTCTTAAAGATACGGATTACAGTTTGTATAATGTAGACCTGAAATATTAATCTTTAAATGAGGAGCAGACCTTTGATTGTTTTAACTCTGCCACTAAAAACCAGCTATGCGTACACATGAAAAATAGACTTCTATGGTGGAAACTATAGTATGTTTAATCTTTAATAAGTTTACTTCTGTAATAGATAAAAGGGTAATTGTATATATTTTAATGATCTTATCTCATTTTGCAGTTTAATATATGCAATTACTGTTCAATTAATAAAGAGCACATTTGGTTTTGGTCACTTTACTAAAGATGCAATATCTGTATGCAGATTTGTTTACAGGTCTGCTTTTCATTGAGTCTTGCTTCAGAGTTTGTAGTAGACCAAAGAAACCTGTTTCCCATAACACACTAAAATTAAGTAGAAAGAAAAATTTCCACTGGGTGGCATAGTTACTCCCATATAAAATCCACTATTTGTATATCATCAATAAACTTTGGGCCCAGAGCTTCCTCCCTTACATAAAACTTGCCTCTACTGATCTGGCACTGAGGAGATTCAGGGGGGAGGGAGAAATCCTTCTTCCACAGTATGTTCCCTCCTCCTACCCAAACCTATGGCAGCTCCTCTGAGGGACTGCCTTCAGAACTGTGGGAGATAGGCAAGAGGAGAGAGAGGTTTCCCTGGATTTTCTCCTTCTCCTATCCCATCCCAAACATTCTGGGGAAACCAACATAAATTTTGTCTATATATTAATTTGTGATTGCTTCATACCATCAGAGGGCAAGGTATCTTTTGGAGGGTTAGAAGTAGGGAAGTCCCTGGAAACATGGCTCCCGCAAGAGCTGTACTGTCCAGGGGTCGTCTTCTCTGGATCCACTAAGATAGAACCCCAAAACCGCTTCCGAAAAGAATGAGCAAATTCTGCATTCATGATGGAAGAATTCCTAGTAACTGCAGCTTGAAAGCTCAATTGTCTCCTCCACATGGTTTATTGCTGCTTAGAGGAAATGAAATCCGTAACTGCCACAAACTACTTTAGGCCAACATTATTTAAAAAATATGCCGCTAATTTTCTGCAAGTAATTAGAAATACTTCCTGCTAGGCAAAGAGTAGTGCACAAGCAATGTCTAATGTTCTTTAAAATCCATTAATAAAGGCTGGTGAAGCAATATTTCAAGTATTGTGTACAACTAGAAATTTGATAATCCCCGGTTGTCTTCCAGGAACTCACACTTGCAATACCTGTTTTAGAGTACAAAGAAAAAATGATTTGTAGTGTTTGAGTGGCATCAGTCATCTCATTGTAAAAGTGATGATGTTTCCCCTTCCTGGTTTGTAACTTGATATTTTCTCAGTTATTCTGTCCAGATCTAACAAAAGCAAAGGATAGCAAATACTAGAACAACTGGAATATCAATTGCCATTCTATCGGTAAACACTATATCTTATATTTTATATAGCATCATTCAACTCGAAGGATCGTAGGGCATGCTAATCAAGTAAGTCTGTACAGATTTAAAATAAACTTCCCTGACCACTGAAATGTTGCCCGCTCTGGATCTTGTATGTTATTTTCCGTACTAAGGAAATGACTTGTAATAAATATATATATATATATGCAATTCATTGAGATATTTCACATAGGAAAATGTACATGCAAAAATGCAATGAGAATAAACTAATACTTTTTCTGTTTTGAATATTTAGTTATGGTAGCATCATATTAGAGCTGCTTGGAAACTGAATACAGACCTTAAATGTTTGCCTATTGGTGATGTCAAATAATATTGTATTTGAAGAGACTGCCAAGCAAATCTTATTGCCAGTTTATTTGGGCTGTACCTGCAGTTTCAGAGAAGATTTGCTAAGGAACATCCTATGCAATCTGTTTATAGGGTGTAGGCACTAAAATGAATATGAGGCAGCTTAATCAAAAACACAACAATCTTTCAGGTGTAAAGCTTTTTTCTTCATGGTATTTCTGTTAGCTCTGAATAGGGTGGAAGACAGCTGGAAAATGGACACTGGAAACCTGGCTGAACCTATGGGACTGATCTAGAAAATCTTGGCATTTTATTTTTCCTTTGACAAAAAAGTGTCTCTCCTCCTCTCTCTCTCTCCCCCCCCCCCTCGTTAAACAGAAAAGAGGCTGAAAATCTGGCAGAAAACACCCGTTTGCCAACGCTGATTGTGAAATTTCACAAAATTAGTTAATTCCACCCTGTGAAATGACTTCGGAGTTTTCCTATGAAAGCCACCTAACCTTTGCAAACACTCTTAAAATTAACCCAAAATTTTACCTTATTAAGTAGGTGGTAAATAATATGGTAATTGACTCTTCATATGCCAAGTGCCCAAGAGTAGATTTGTAACATGTCATGTGTCACATGCAGATGGAAGTCTTTTAAAACAGAAAATCACATGGCTTGATTTTTCATGATCTCTGAAATCAATGGGAGCTGTAGATGCTCAACACCTCAAATTCAGGCCATTGCTGCATATGAAAGCGTAGCTGATAAGCGCACCATTAGAAAGATTCGGAGAAGCAGAAGTGAAAATGGATAGAAGTAGGAGGGATTTATGGGGGTATGGAGAGGGGTATTTTATAGCCTGTACAGAAGAGTCAAAGGATGTAGACGTGATATTTAGAGATTAGGAAAGGCAATAGGAAACTAGTCAGTCTGTTTTTCATGCTGTCTCAACATAATGCATAAGGAAGGGGTACTTGATAAAATTAATGATAGGCAACTTTTAAAGTAAAGTAAAAGGAAACAATTGTATCATTTAGTCAACCTGTGGAAGGCACTGCACCAGGAGGGCCTAGAGTTAAACATTGCAACTGCATTTTTAAAGTGAGTGGGTAAAGTTACGATTAAAAATATTTGCAGTTACACATTGTAATGTAAGGAAAATCAAGTCTTTTGCTTTCTCTGAAACGCTGGATGTTGGCCATTTCCAAAGGAAAGAAAGTGCAGTTGGTAAACTAGTGATCCAATCCAGCACAGTAGTTATCCTTTACTTGCTACAGTTATCTGTGCCTTTGCCGCCACCGCCACTAGGGTACCCCAGTGTTCTTTATATGGTACTTCAACTTGAAATCATCAAGAAGCAGGAGTCGATGCAGTGAATAGTGCAGATATGTGAAGCTAAGCTGATCATAATTCATGCGCTGATATCATGATGAGGAATATATTGTTACCCCTTGTTTGACCTGAGCAATTAGCCAAAATGTAGGGTCTTGCAAGTTGTTTTCATGATGACAGTCAGTTATTTCTTTGGTGCAATCCTGTTTGTACAAAGTCCTATTTCTCTGAACAAAGGCAGACTCAAACAGGAGACAGTTTTTTGCTCACAGTTCCAAGTCTCTTTCAGTGAGCACTTTCACCCAAAAGCTCTCCCCAGGCTTTCCTCAAGGTCAGGCTTGTTTTGGCTGTTTCCTTGGCTTTCTGCTCTTTCTTTGTGTTTTCTGTGCAGGGGCGGCTCCAGGCACCAGCACGCCAAGCACGTGCCTGGGGCAGCAAGCCACGGAGGGTGCTCTGCCGGTCGCCGTGAGGGTGGCAGGCAGGTTGCCTTCGGCGGCATGCCTGCGGAGGGTCCGCTGGTCCCGCGGCTTCAGCGGACCTCCCGCAGGCATGCCACCGAATCCAAGGGACCAGGGACCTCCCGCAGGCAAGCCGCCGAAGGCAGCCTGCCTGCCGTGCTTGGGGCGGTAAAATACCTAGAGCCGCCCCTGTTTCTGCGGTGTCTTTCCTGCTACTCACTCTCACACACCTCTACTAAAACAATATCCAGCAAAGCTCCTCCACCCACATAGTCCAAATTCCTGAGCTGCTTCATATATGCTTTTGTTGTAGGTGGTGACATGTCACTGTGTTTTGGTTGGGGAGGGGTCCCTATTGTTTCAACTACCTGATTCCAAAAAGGAGCTTCATGCTTCTAACATGAAGGCCAATGGATACATCCCCTAGTTCCAATGAGGTTTATCCCAACCTATAACAATATAAATGCATAGATATCCACCGCTGGGTATGTGAATAAAGTACCCTCTTATTTTTATGAAATCCTCCTAGAGAAGGATGCAGATGTATATAACCTCCCTTTTAAAGCAGTGGTCTTCCCTTACTATTCTTCTCTCTCTCCCTTCCCTTTTTCAGCTACAATATAATAAAAGGGATGACATTCAAAATTAGAGGTTTAGGAATATTATGCCATTAAAGGGAACTGACTAGTTAAACACACTCAGTTTAATAATCTAAAAAGCCTGTGCTTTATATTCCCTTTAAGAATCACCTCATATATAGCAGGATAAATGCACTTTCAGATGGCCTTGTTTCAAACAACAGTGACTCTTCCAAGTAGATACAGTCAGTCTAACATGATGAGTTTTTTACTTATGTCACTCTTTGAATATTCATAAGCACACAGTGGAATTACAGGATTGTTTTGCACTCGCCTAGACTGTGCAAGATTCAGTGAGATTAGACTGTCTAGAAGAAACTTTTGCAGCAGAGTGTGCATTATAAGTACTGAGGTGCCACACAGTTTCCTAAATTATTCTGTTGCTTAGTTTTTCCTCCATCTAGTGAATTTAAAATGTGAGTAGCCAGAAAAGACTTTCTCTTGTGGCAATCCAATGCAACTCAACCTGCTCAAATCTGTTTTCAGTGTAAAGCTGCTAAACTCTCATCTGTAGCAGACCCAATTAATAAAATCTTCTGTGTCCACACAGTCATGGCTTGAGAGGTGGAAGAGGAAGTCTCAGTGGACCAAGGGCTTTCACTAGCTACATTCAACTGATGCTAAAGTTCCTTCCTGTCTCCTCCTTAACAGTGAAGGCCTCCTAGTAGTTAAACTGGATGTTGACATCCAATTCCAAGACACCACCAACTGAACTAAAAATAAGCCTATTAAATCCTTCTCTGCCCCACAGTCAAGAGCACACATCCTCCCTCAGTTTAGCTTTTCCTGATAATGGTTCTTTAGGTTCTGAATTTATTCCCTTGAAGATTTGGTTCAGAAAGTGATTTAGATGCAGCCATATGGTGCAATACCTCTTGACATAAGGCCTATGATGTCACTTCATTTGAAGCAATAAATTTATGTTTTCTATTTTCACTGAAATCATTTTGGAGATAGGAACCATCTAGCTTCTGGCTAAGAGCTAAACTGTTTTGTTCCTTCCCCCTTATCATCCAGAGGTTCAAAAAGAAGTTACTTGCTTGGTCACCCTGACCATCTCATCAGGGAGCTATGGTTTCCATAGACTTACAGGAGGCCACTGTCCACCAATAGTACCAGTGGTTGTGCCTCAGGAACTTGAACCTCCATTGTTGGGCTCTCCCGTTTGGCAGAGAGTTGCTGTTTTTCCAAAATACTTACAGAGATCTCATCTAAGTGCCTCCTACTGGCCATTAGACTTGTACTACTAGTTCCTAATTCTTGTAGTAAATTTGGCCAAAGTTTCACTGACCCCTTTTGTACAGTCTAGGAAGTTTGCCTTCTGTACTTATCTGTCTCCAGACAGCCAAAATTCAGGCACCTATCCAGGAATTTTGAAGTCTACACCAAAGCTCTTTGAACCAGGGAATACAGCTACATGGACTTCTTGTGTCCTAACCAGCAGTGGCGCCTTGAAATTTCATCCATTTCTGGATGTTTTTTTCATATGATACAGAAGAGGATCCTGGCACCTGAGAGGATAAGTATTCTCCAACAAGTCAATGTAAAAGGGAAAACTGCCCAATACCACTGTATCGGGTGGTGGTAAAGAGAGACTCACTCCCCTCCAGTTAGGGGCCCATATGGGAAGCAGAACAGCTCATGACTGTCCCAGTTGTAACTCAAGTGCTATACAAGCATTATAGAGCAGAGAGACATAAACGATGCCCTGTTTGCCTGGTGATACCTTTTAGCAGGCTGGCCAGTGCTGGTTCAGTCAGACAGTTCCTAAGTTGTAGTCATCTAACCAAGCAGAAGGGCACCAGAAGCCCTGGGTTTCCCTGACTACAGCTTGCTTTTCCAGCAGAAAAATGCAGACAAACATTTGCAGATTATCAGATTTTCAAAATGTCAAGCACTCTCTAATCAGGATGAAAAACATTTCTTTATGAGAAAATTTTGAAAAAATGTTTGCAGCAAACTTTTGATCAGCTCTAAAGCAGCCAAAGAGGGATTTCCCTGCCCTGAGGCCTGGTCAGAAAAGTGAATCCTTGCAAATAGTTTTTCCTTCCCAAGGAGTGGGCTCTCTTCCGCATGGTGTTTTGGTCTCTGGCATTTGGCAGAGTGCCCCCTATTGAAGGCTCAACTCTTTGCACTGACTTTCTATTGGTAATTGAATTGTATCTGTAAACTATCCTTAAAAGCCCTGAATGGTGTGGTACCTGGTTAGCTGGGAGTCGCTTTCTTGTCCTATCTATCTCCCACCCTAGCTGAGAAGCAATTGCTGTTCATTCCTGAGGGCTAAAGGTTCCGAGCCCAGCAGCAGGGATTTCCCAGCTAAGGGCCCTGGGAATTCCTTCCTCTTTGGAAGTCCGCTGGAGCCTAGGAAGCTTTCACAGCATGGTGTCAGATATTTTCATTTGACTTAGCTTTTGTCTAGTTTATTTGTGTTTGAATTTGGTTATTACAAAAAAGATGATGTTTTTAATGCCACCAAGTTGGGTGGTTTTGTGTAAATTCAAATTGTTCATTTTGTGACTGTAAATAATTGCTCTGTTGCTATGGTAACAGGTGCTGTAAAAATAATAAAAGATATTTCCTATTTTGATTTTTTTGCTTGTATCCAAAAACAGGGGCGGCTCTAGGAATTTGGCTGCCCCAAGCAGGGCGGCATGCCGCAGGGGGCGCGCTGCTGGTCCCGTGGCTCCGGGGGACCTCTTGCAGACGCGCCTGCGGAGGGAGCGCTGGGAGGGCGGCGGGCGGCTCCGGCAGACCTTCCACAATCATGCCTGCGGGAGGTCGAACCGAGCCGCGGGACCAGCGAACCCTCCGCAGTCATGGCTGCGGCCCTGTCCAGAAAGCTGTGAAGTGAAACAGCTGGCGCCAATATGTCAAGTTTTTGGTTGGTTGGCGAGTGCCTGTTTAATAATAGTGAAATAAATGGTTTATGTCAAAGGAAATGAGCCATTTGCTGCCTTATTTGGTAACCAGTCTTGAGTCTGTAAAAGCTAGAATTAGGGTCTGCCTTAAAGTAAATATTTAAGGTTCCAACAGCAGATTTAATTATTTTAATGTAACTGTGTTGCAATATGCTCAGAGCTGTTTCACTGATTCTTTTGTTTAAAGAACACAGCATTGGTTCTTGGTACTTCCGTAAGTGCGGTGGCATGTAACTTTAGTTTTAGCTAAACATGGTCAGTATAGAGCTAAACATGAACAATATATTAATATAAATTAAAAGGCAAAAATATTGTTTTCCCTGGTATTGATGTTGATCAGTGCAAAAGCCCAGGTAGACAGAAATTGCTTTATAAAACACGTTTTAAATATTTGGTACTGAGATGTGTACAAATCTGAAGAAGTGAAATACCTCTGTTGGCTTTCCTGAATCTGTGCCAAGTGCTGGGGCTGAATCATCCCCTTCTTGGATTATTCCTGAGTAAGTAACAGGAAACTTGGCATTTAGATGGAAAAGAAATGGGTAAGAGGTTGAAAAGTACATAATCGTCAGCAGGTCCATCCATATAGCCCTATAGTAGGGATTGGCATTTCATCCAAATAAATAAGGCAAGTGTATACAAGGAGAAAGAGATACCAAGAAAATAAATATGGAGCTTTTCACTCCCAAGTCTACAATGTAAGAGGGTGAATGTCTGAGCTGGGACCCTTCTCTGGTTTCTTTGCCTTCTTCCATAGCAGGCTTCTATCCCTTGGAAACTCAGTCTTCTATTTCCCATAATTTTTTTCAGTGTAATGTCCGATAAATTGGGCCTGCCTTATTTTTCCCACCACTTCTTGATATGGGATCAGCTCTTTTTAAAGTAGCTTTCTCTCTCAGTGACTAAAGCAAGTTGAAGTTTTTTTAATGAAAAGTTTTCTTTGATTAAAAAATGGCCATTTCCCCCCCAAAAAACTAACATTTTTGCAAATAACGGACTTCCATTTTTCACAATTTTAATCATCATTTCAATGAACTGTTATTGAAATGTTTATGTATTCACTAACTTTCACAAACACTTAATTGAAATGTAAATGAAAAATTGGTCTGTTTTGAACCCTGCAAAACAGAAACAACTTTAAAATTTTTCAAATTTCAAATTTATTTTAATTTTTCATCAGGCTGTCTCAGTGACTGCCAAGAAATGGCTGCTTATGTTGGGATGTTTTTTTCTTCTCTCTATTTTTCCCATATTTACTTCCTTTTCCCTCTGCTCATCCCTTTTTCCCTTTCCCGTTGTCTAACTGCTTTTCCCTCTCTTTCCCTGCTACCTGCCTTCTGCTGTCAGCCTTGCCCTGTTCTTGCCATCAATATTTTGTAGCTAATTGGTTCATCTGTCACCTTTCCACCTGCTGGGTACATTTCTGGTGCACAACAGCTGGATGAAGCATATTCTTGACGAGCTGTTCATGCATGTGGGCAGGAGCTGCTTTAGCATTGTAATACAGTGCGTGAGAGGACCACCTGGCAGGCAGCACTAAGATTATGGATCTGTGATCCCCGGGATAGACTTAAGAAGTAGGTCCTGAATTTCATGTATGAGCTGACAAGTTTCAGGTCAGGTAATTCCAATAGCGTTTCTGTTTACCGTTTTTCAGTGACTGAACTCCAGCTGTAATAAAATGGAGATGCCAGTACTGTACTCCTGCTTATTGTGGTAAGATTTCTAAGAGGCTTCTTAAATCATTGTTATGGTAGGCTGGAATGGCTCCTTCAGAGCTGCTGAAGTACATCAAAACAATGGGAGTTGCAGCCTCTGCACAATGAGTCCTGGTATAAAAAAGGTACGAAATTCATGCTGAGGAAGCCTGAGTGTAAGCTAGACATGCTAGTCAATGAATTTGACATTCTTCTACAAATATATGGAGGTGCCAGATTGCATAGACCTAATGGCCACTGAAACTGAGCTATTAGGGGCCCACAGAAGCAGCCAAAACTACTCAGCTATTATTTTGTAGAAGTTATCCTTGATAAAGGCAATGGAAAGTTAACCCTTTACTGTCACATCCACACAAAAGTGGTGTTCTCCTATTCTGCTGTTTCTAACCATGTGAGAGATGCTGTGCCCATAGGAGTCACACAAGTCCAGTGATTTTACTTTCATACACTGAAGCTTTTCTATATAAAGTAATAAAGAAATTTAGGAGGGAAAAAAGGAAATACCAAGTGATTCCAGGGACTTCACCTGACTCCAGTGGGGGATCTGTTGATGAGGTGGTGAGAAATCTCAATGTGGTGCAAACAGCAGAGTGGGATCCAGCTGGAGTTACATTGTTTGTTGGGAGGAAACTGGACCATCCTCTTGTGCACTTCCCAGAGTGTGAAATGTGGGTGCCCTGCCTCCTCCTCCTCCCTATCCCACCAGTGTCAGAGGAGGGAGATGAAATCTTGCATGAAGAGCTGACTGTTCACTGATGTCAGTAAAGTAACTCTTCCATTGTGAAAACAACAAGGAGTCCGGTGGCACCTTAAAGACTAACAGATTTATTTGGGCATAAGATTTCGTGGGTAAAAAATCCCACTTCTTCAGATGCATGGAGTGAAAGTTACAGATGCAGGCATTATATAATGACACATGAAGAGAAGGGAGTACCTCACATGTGGAGAACCAGTGGTGGCAGGGCCATTTCGATCAGGGTGGATGTAGTCCACTCCCAATAATAGATGAGGAGGTGTCAATTCCAGGAGAGGCAAAGCTGCTTTTGTAATGAGCCAGCCAATCCAAGTCCCTATTCAAGCCTAAATTAATGGTGTTAAATTTGCAAATGAATTTTAGTTGGGCTGTTTCTCTTTGAAGTCTGTTTCTGAAGTTTTTTTGTTCAAGAATAGTTATTTTTAAATCTGTTATAGAATGTCCAGGGAGATTGAAGTGTTCACCTACTGGCTTTTGTATGTTACCATTCCTGATGTTCAATTTGTGTCCATTTATTCTTTTACGTAGGGACTGTCCGGTTTGGCCAATGTGCATGGCAGAAGGGCATTGCTGGCACATGATGGCATATATAACATTAGTAGACGTTGAGGTGAATGAGCTCTTGATGGTTGGCTGATGTGGTTGGGTCCTCTGACGGTGTCGCTAAAGTAGATATAGGGACAGAGTAGGCAATGAGGTTTGCTACAGGGATTGGTTCCTGGGTTGGTGTTTCTGTGGTGTGGTGTGTAGTTGCTGGTGACTATTTGCTTCAGGTTGGGGGGTTTTCTGTAAGCGAGGACTGACCTGCCTCCCAAGATCTGTGAGAGTGAGGGATTGTTTTCCAGGATAGGTTGTCGATCGTTGATAATGCACTGGAGAGGTTTTAGCTGGGGGCTGTACGTGATGACCAGTGGAGTTCTGTTATTTTCCTTGTTGGGCCTGTCCTGTAGTAGGTGATTTCTGGGTACCCATCTCGCTCTGTCAATCTGTTTCCTCACTTCCCCAGGTGGATATTGTAGTTTTAAGAATGCTTGATAAAGATCTTGTAGGTGTTTGTCTCTGAGGGATTGGGGCAAATTCGGTTATATCTTAGGACTTGGCTGTAGACAATGGATCGTGTGATCAGGGCCGGCTCCAGGTTTTTTGCCACCCCAAGTGGTAAAAAAAAAAAAAGGCTGTGGCAGCGCAATCGCGCCGCTCCACTCTTTGGTGGCAATTCAGCGGCAGGTCCTTCACTCCGAGAGGGACCCGCTGCCGAATTGCCACCAAAGACCCGGACGTGTCGCCTCGATAGCAGCTGGAGGGCCACCCCTTGGTATTGGCTGCCCCAAGCACCTGCTTCTTTAGCTGGTGCCTGGAGCTGGCCCTGCGTGTGATGTGTCCTGGATGGAAGCTGGAGGCATTTAGGTAAGTATAACGGTCCGTAGGTTTCTGGTATAGGGTGGTGTTTATGTGACCATCACTTATTTGCACTGTAGTGGCCAGGAAATGGACCTCTTATGTGGACTGGTCCAGGCTGAGGTTGATAGTGGGGGGGAAATTGTTGAAATCCAGGTGGAATTCTTCAAGGGCTTCCTTTCCGTGGGTCCATATGATGAAGATGTCATCAATGTAGCACAAGTAGAGGAGGGGCGCTAGAGGACGAGAGCTGAGGAAGCGTTGTTCTAAGTCAGCCATAAAAATGTTGGCATACTGTGGGGCCATGTGGGTACCCATAGCAGTGCCACTGACTTGAAGGTATTAGTTGTCCCCAAATCTGAAATGGTTGTGGGTGAGGACAAAGTCAAAAAGCTCAGCCACCAGGCGTGCTGTGGCCTCATCAGGGATACTGTTCCTGGCAGCTTGTAGTCTATCCTCATGTGGAATATTGGTGTAAAGCACTTTTACATCCATGGTGGCCAGGATGGTGTTTTCAGGAAGCTCACCAATGCATTGTAGTTTCCTCAGGAAGTCGGTGGTGTCTCAAAGATAGCTGGGAGTGCTGGTAGCATAGAGTCTGAGGAGAGAGTCCAAATAGCCAGATAATCCTTCTGTAAGAGTGCCAGGGCCTGAGATGATGGGGCATCCAGGGTTTCCAGATTTATGGATCTTGGGTAGCAGATAGAATACCCCTGGTTGGGGCTCTGGCGGTGTGTCCGTGTAGATTTGTTCCCATGCTGTAGCCAGGAGTTTCTTGAGCAGATGGTGTAGTTTCTTTTGGTATTCCTCAGTGGGATCAGAGGATAGTGGCCGGTAGAATGTGGTGTTGGAGAGTTGCCTGGCAGCCTCCTATTCATATTCCTACCTGTTCATTATGACTACAACACCTCCTTTGTCAGCCCCTTTGATTATACACCTCTACCCTGAGATAACGCTGTCCTCAGGAGCCAAAAAATCTTACCGCGTTAAAGGTGAAACCACGTTATAGCGAACTTGCTTTGATCCGCCAGAGCATGCAGCCCCCTCCCCGAGTGCTGCTTTACCGCGTTATATCCAAATACATGTTATATCGGGTCGTGTTATATCGGGGTAGAGGTGTAATGTCAGAGTTGTTTCTGATGCTGTGGATGGCATTGCGTTCTGTATAGCTGAGGTTATTCCATTATGGAATACACAGGCCTGAACCCAGGTCATCTCATTTTACTGCAGTAGAACCTCAGAGTTATGAACATCAGAGTTACAAACAGACCAGTTAAACCACACTCCTCATTTGGAAATGGATGTACGCAATCAGACAGCAGCAGAGACCAAAAACAAAAAAAAAGGCAAATACAGTCCAATACTGTGTTAAACGTTAAACTTTTTAAAAAAATGAAGAGAAAGTTTTTAAAAAATTGACAAGGAAACTGTTTTTGTGCTTGTTTAATTTAAATTAAGATGGTTAAAAGCAGCATTTTTCTTCCACATAGTAAAGTTTCAAAGCTGCATTCAGTCAGTGTTCAGCTGTAAACTTTTGAAAGAACAACCAATGACTTATTGATACTGCTCTATGTTCTTTACCAGGGTTTCTCAAACAGGGGTCGCCGCTTCTGTAGGGAAAACCCCTGGTGGGCTGGGCCGGTGTGTTTACCTGCCCCATCGGCAGGTCCAGCTGATCGTAGCTCCCACTGGCCGCAGATCGCTGCTTCGAGCCAATGGGAGTTGCTGGAAGCGGCAGCCAGTACGTCCCTCAGCCCGTGCTGCTTCCAGCAGATCCCATTGGCCCAGAGCAGCGATCCGCAGCCACTGGGAGCCGTGGTCGGCCAGACCTGCGGACGAGGCAGGTAAACACACCGGCCCGGCCCGCCAGGGGCTTTCCCTACAGAAGCAGCGACCCCTGTTTGAGAAACTACTCCTGGTACTGAGCAGAGCTTTCCCTGCAATTGCAGCTCTGGGCCATGCTGGGTCTGGATTCAAGTATGTGAACTGAGAGCAGGAGCCTGTCTCTCCTGTTCGCTTAGTGCCCCCATGGTAGGCCCAAGTAACATGAAGGAGGAAGCTGCCTGATTCAAATGCAGAAGAACCAAGGGCCTGGAAGGTGGGAGAGTGGTGACTGGAACTGGTGGCTAGTATGTTGTTGGGTGTGGGGGAAGAAGGGTGACTAGGAGTTGGAGAGGGAAATGTGGGGATGGAGATGTTGGGGGAGACTGAATTTGGATGAGGACCTACAGGGGTATGGGAGGAGACTAGGACTAACAACTAGTGGGATGGGGAGGAGAGACATATGAGAAGGAGTTGGGTTGTGATGGGAGAACTGGCACTGGCTGGGCAACGAGATTGGGACAAGGAGCCTGTGTGCATGGGGAGGTGGGGAAACAGATTGGACAAGGAGAAGAACCAGGGACGCCTCTAGGTATTTTGCTGCCCCCAAAAGCACGGCAGGCAGGTTGCCTTTGGCGGCACGCCTGCGGGAGGTCCCCGGTCCCACAGATTCGGTGGCACTCCTGCGGGAGGATCCCGGTCCCACAGATTCGGTGGCACGCCTGCGGGAGGATCCCGGTCCCGCGGATTCGGCGGCACGCCTGCGGGAGGTCCGCCGAAGCCACGGGACCAGCGGGCCCTCCACAGGCATGCCGCCAAAGGCAACCTGCCTGCCACCCTCACGGCAACTGGCAGAGCGCCCCCCGTGGCTTGCCACCTCAGGCACGCCTGGAGCCACCCCTGAGAAGAACTGGGACCCAGCCAGGATAGGACAGCAACTGGATGCCAGGGTGGGGGAGAGAGATCAGATGAGGAGCTGAGAATAGTAGTGTAGTGGGGTGACTAACCGCTCCAGCCTGGAAGGGGTTGGAAAAGCCCTACAGAGGGCTGGGGCTGGGCAAGGTAAAACCCTGGCTGATTGGGGGAAGTGGCTGCAGATGGGGCCACGCCCCAAACTGAGCAACAGGGCCTTATAAGAAGGCCAGGGAAGCCAGAAGGATCAGTCTCTCTCTGTCTGTCAAGGGAGAAGGGGCTGGCTGCAGGGAGCTAGAGACAGGGTACCTGAGTGGAGTAGGGCTGGGGAAAGGCAGAGGAGCTGGGGAGCTCCAGCCTGGAAAGCCCCAGGCTGCAGCCTAGCACAAGGCCAACAGGTACTGGGGGTTGCAGAGGGCAGCCCAGGGGTAGGCCAAGGCAGCAGGTCCAAACCCAACCTTGCCAGTGATGAGTAGGCTGATACTGCAGTCTGCCCCAGGGTGTGGGGGCTAGATGATGAGTGGCAGTAGCCTTATACTGAGGTGAGGTGGGGATAGTGGGTGGGGGTTTCTTGGGGAAGGGAGACCCAAAGAGAAAGAGGTTACTGCCAGGGGGAAGCACCCCAGATAAAGGGGCACTGGGGTCCTGGGAGGGACACAGGGCCAGAGGACAGGTGGATCACCAGCCTGCAGAGGGCGCTCTGGAGCTGGAAGAGCTAATTCCAGGAATAGACCAGCAGGAGGCACCAGAGGGGTGAGTCTGAACATCTACAGGTAGAAAGTGGGACTGTCTGGACAAGGAGACTGGGACTTCGTGGGGGAAGATAGAAATGGGAAGCCTGGTGTAGAACTGGGCATTTTTTTTTTCAGCAAATAGTAAATTTGTCAAAAAATGTGTTTTTCAGGCTAATCAAATTATTTGCAAATGTGGGTCAAATTTGGCAAATAGTTTTCAGCCAGAAAAAAAATAAATTCAGAAATGTTTATTTGAATTAACGTCTTTGATTCAAATGGAATTAAAGTGTTTTTTGTTTTTTCTATTTCAGTGAGAAAAAGAAACAAAAATCCAGTTTTGATTTGAAATGAACCAAGCTTTGTTTTATTTTTCAGTTTGGCCACTGGACTGAAAAATCAGTAAATTTATTCAGCTCTAGTCTGGTGAGGGAGACTGGGACTGAGATGAAAAGCCTCAGGACTGGAGACTGTAACAGGCTAGGTGAGGAAAAACAAGTTTGGGATCAGGAGGCAGGGAAGGGTAAGAGACATGGCTGGGACAGGTTGCAGGGGATGAGGCAGAAGTCTGTGCTCACAAGAGCGCGCTCCCCACCAGAGCCTGGAATGAAATCCTAGATTCCTGAGTCTCACCTTTCATTCCTCTGCTGTCATCAAATATGTGTGAAACCCACTGGCAAAGTGTTAATCCCCCTTTACTGCTGCTGGTTCACATACAGGATGACAACCTTCTACTGCTATCAGTTACTCTGTTAGATCTCTGCCACTGGAGCTGTGTGGTGGATCTAACAGTTTCAACCCTGCTGCTGACCCCATGTGGGTGTCAATAAGTCACATGATGGAATTCCAGTTTTTTTTTCCATTTACTTTTTTAATCTAGGAAATTACACACAAACAATGTTTAAAAGAACATTATCAAGGTTGTAAAGTCAAGCATTCAAAAGTTAGGGAACGTCAGACTTAATCTTACCCTTGGCCATCATCTTTCTGTGGCTCAGCTCCCCATCCATAAAATGGAGATAATACCATCCCCACTCTTCACAGGTATGTTGTTGTGAAGAAAAAATAGTGTTTGTGAGGCACCCTACTGTAGTGATGAGTGCCAGAGAAAAGCCCATGAGGAAATTAACAATAGTTTTCAGAACACCATGCAGTAAATAAGGCTTGGGGCCCATCCATTGAACAAGGATAAAACAAAATACCGAATAGCTCCTCATTCAGCGAGCACCGTCCATCCTGTGCCCTGAATGAGGCAAGGGGTCCTGTGGGAAAAAAATAGCATGAGCTCATGTAATTAAAGACTGTACTAAAATACATATGCACAAGGAGGCTGAATTAAAGTTGCACAGGTAACCTTACTTCTGCCTTTATGTGTGAAATATATACAGATGCTGTATACAGAGATAAGCTAAAGACAATAAGCTACATTCATCTCTGATATAACTATTGAAATCCAAGTTCTCTTTACCACAGGTTGGAGATCAGATCCTCCCTACAGTCAACCATCTTCCTCTGCTCCATAGATCATATTTTGCCCTCATCATAGGATTCAGAGCAACATTCTGCTCCACTCACCATTTCACAATCTATCCCAGTGTCCTTACAGAGCCTCCATTACACTCATATCTCAGCACCTCCCATGTATCTTTCCTCATACCATCCCTGTGAACAAGGGAAGTTATACCTAAGTTACAGACTGGGAACTGAGACCCACGGGGACACAGGAAATCCATGGCAGAGCCAGGAACAAACTGAGATTTCCTGAGATCTAGTCTAGTTCCTTAACCACAAGACTATCCATCTTTTATATGAGCTAGAATGACAAATCTACCCATATCCCTCTACTTACAAAACCTAACTGAATCTGCCCCACTCACTCTGAGAACATACATTAATGTATGTTGACCATCGATGCCTGAGTAACGCCACTGAAACATCATAAAGGTCCATTACCATGGCTAATGTACTATACAAGTTTTAGAAACTTGGTTCTAATGTTCACCTCCCAGCTCCAGATGCACTGAAGGTAGATGCTTTGGTTTTCCCAAATTAGGGAAGAGTCATATAGTCACATGATTCTGGCTCTCTTTGTATCCATGTGCTAAATCACATCTAAAGAGAGCTAAAAACATAGAAATCCTTTCTTAATATTACTTTTCTACAAAAAAGCAATAGCCTTAGTTGTGGTAGGCATGTCATGTGAAGAAGAATGTAAAGGAAAGTGATCCATTAGACAATTTGTGTTAGGCTGTGATTTAGACTATGAAAACATATGTTTGAAGTTTTTGGAAAAAAAAGCTTTTATAATTTAGGGTTATTTTACTCATAAATCATATTTTAGACTGTGCTGTTCCTTTAATGAAAAAAGAAACAAATGTTCTAAGTTTAGTTCTAGATCTGTTTAAAAGTTTGAATAACTTAAATTTTGGTAGCAATGACAATTTTTCAGTTTTCATAGATAATTTCTGAGCATTTGGAACATAAAATAGGTGAGAACCCATATTTTTCCTAAGACAACAGGCAAGCTAAGTAGCTGGCAAAGCAGACACGTTGGTGACAAAGAAACATAGGAGCAAAAAAGATGTGAATGGCAGTAATCAGTCCCACCAATTCTAAGATTTTATGTCCAATTTTGAAATCATATGGTCTGTTATACAGTTGGGTTAGACCAGATTACTACAGTCCTTTCTGGCATTAAAATCTATAAATCAGATAAGAAATCAGATCTTTACATGTAGTTTAAAACTGCAGTGAAAGTGTCTTTCCTCAGTTGTAAGCCTCAGTGAAAGCAGATCTAAGGTATGTGCCATTTCCTTCTCTGTAGAACTCACACTGCAGATTGATGCCCTATGGCTCCATCTAGAGATTAGTCTAGAGTTTAGCTACAATCTTTCCTTACCTCCACATAGTTCTGTCTTTGAAAAATGACCCAAATTATGTTAAGAAGGTATTTCTATCATTGAATAGCAAAGGTTATATCTTGGTAGCTGGTATGAATAAGACCAGATATGTAAAGGTACTCTCCAGCAGATAAAGAGGTAAATTCATTCTGGGAATTCTGCTGCATTGGTAGACAAGATCTTTCACTTAGTGAAAACTCCAACTGGAGAACTGTATTCTGTGTAACAGCCTGTACTTTTTAGGCTGCTATGATTCTTTAATTTTTCCATTATGGATGCAGCCCCCAGTATAATTTGACAATCAAACACATTTCTGATATTGCTGGTTTTTAGTTTGGGCACAATATTTTTGCCAAGTTATTCCTTTCGGGAGAACAGTTACTAAATATTAAGAGCCATTACTGCTTTTGTAACATATTTCAAGATGTCATTTATTATAGAGATGTTACTAGGATATTTCTATAGGTCTATATTTTTTTATTGCAGCAACTTTATACAGTGAAATGCCTCCTATTGTTAAATCTTGCATCATAAATTTTGGCATCTCTAACGATTATGCTGAAGTTGTTTTTTTAAACATCCATAAACTATGTATAATGCTATTTAGAATCTGAAGGGATGGGTTAATGGTCTGTCTCACAGGTTCGAATCCTGGCAGATTTAGTTTGGCACTTCAGCCTTCTAAAGAAAAGTGGCTTTCCATTCAGCTTTCTGTACTAGGAGACCCCTGGCAATCAGGGGCGGCTCCAGGCCCCAGCACGCCAAGCACGTGCTTGGGGCGGCATGCCGCGGGAGGTGCTCTGCCGATCACCGGGAGGGCGGCAGGTGGCTCCGGTGGACCTCCTGCAGGCATGCCTGCGGAGGGTCCGCTGGTCCAGCGGCTTCGGTGGAGCATCCGCAGGCGTGCCTGCGAGAGGTCCACCAGAGCCGTGGGACCAGCAGACCCTCCGCAGGGACGTCTGTGGGAGGTCCACTGGAGCCGCGGGACCGGCGACCGACAGAGCGCCCCCCACGGCATGCCGCCGTGCTTGGGGCGGCGAAATGGCTAGAGCCGCCCCTGCTGGCAATCCAAGTTAGAAGATCTCAGAGAAAAGGATCTCCTTCACTAGCCTGATTCCTGGCTGTGGAAACACAAATCCCCCTTTTCCTCAGGAATGCCTGGGCTTTTCTGTAGTAACTTCTGCCCTCCCTAGATTTGATCACTGTGAGTCAGACACATTAATCTGTACAGGCAGAAGCTAGATAAGAAAAAATTGTTTTTTGTGACCTCAGTAATTGTTCTCCAAGATGTTGCAGCAACACATTGCAGTAGAATGAAGACACTAGGTTCTCAAGAACGTAACGCAGAAAAATTAAGGATGGGGATTTTTTCCCCCTCGTTAGAAAAAAAGAAGAGATGTTGAACTGGTCACAAAATTGTGAAATGTTAGTCAACTGAGACATTTTTCACACTGACAAAAGTTAAATGTGGGTACAACCTAAATGGTAGGAAACTAGGTTCACAATCCTGAAAACATTTATGCATGTGCTTAATGTTACACCCAGGAGTAGGCCCACTGACTTCAGTGGGACTATGCAGTAAGCACGTGCATGTTTGCAGAAGCAGGGCCTAAGAATAGAATGGGGGAATAAAACTCGGGTAGAATCATTTCATTCTAAACAAGAATACATAGCATGCGTTACTCAACAATAGAAAAAGGCAAGCAAGGAACACTGATGTGGTGGTTAAATTTGAGTTTAGCAACAAAAAGTGGGAATTTGGCATGGATTAGGTTTAATTTTAAAAAATTAAAATAACATGACATGTGCCTGACAATGCCATGTCATAAATTCATTGATTCCAAAGTGGTATGCAGGAAGTCAGACTAGATAATCACAATGATTCTCCCCCAGCCTTGGAATCAATGAATCTGAGATGACATTGTCAGGCTCTTTCATTTTATAGATTCATAAAAGGCCAGAAGGGACCATTGATCATCTAGTCTGATCTCCTGTATGACACAGGCCATAGGACTTTCCCAAAATAATTCCTATGCAGATCTTTCAGAAAAACATCCAATCTTGATTCAAAAATTACCAGTGATGAAGAATGCACCACCTCATTTCCAGTCTAAATTATCTAGCTTGAATTTCCAGCCATTGGATCATGTTATACCTTTGTTAGACTGAAGAGTCCATTATCAAATATTTGTTCCCCATGAAGGTACTTATAGATTGTAATCAAGTCACCACTTAACTCTTCATTTTGTTAAAAATAAATAAATTAAGCTCCTTGAGGCTATCACTAAAAGGCAATTTTTCCAATCTTTTAATCATTCTTGTGGCTATTCTCTGAACTCTCTCCAGTTTATCAACTTCCTTCTTGAAGTGTGGACACTAGAACCACAGTGTTCTAGCCATGGTTGCACCAGTGCCAAATACAGAGGTAAAATAACCTTTATTCTCCTACTTAAGATTCCCTTGTTGATGCATCCAAGATTCACATTAGCCCTTTTGGCCTCACCATCACACCGGGATGTCATTGGATTCCAAGTTGTACCCCTTTCCCATTTCCCTTCCCTTTTATAAGGAATATAATCTCCTCAGCATAAGGACTGTCTTTTCCAATGTTTTTGTACAGCATCCTCAACAATGGGGCCTCTGCATACTAGTGCAATACAAATTAATAATCTAGACTGATTGATCTATGAGGGAACCGAGGGGCATGGTCAACAAGTAGGTCAAAAAAAGGGGAAGAAATCAAGGTAACAAATAGGGTGACCAGACTGCAAGTGTGGAAAAAATCAGGATGGGGGTAGGGGGTAATAGGAGCCTATATAAGAAAAAGACCCCAAAATCGTGACTGTCCCTATAAAATCGGGAAATCTGGTCACGCTAGTAACAAATTAAAAAAAAAAGTATGTTAAACTAAGTATTCCTCTGTTCCCATTTCCTCTTTCTGCACAGCCTAAATTCTCACATGGCACAATATTAAAAATATTATTAAAGTCTAGATGTTTATCAAAGGAAAAGGACTGATAAGAGGCTACTGAGAGAGGGCCTAGACAAAGCGAATATATGGAAATAAATAGGACTATAAGGTGTCAATATAGGATTCTCAAAAAAAACCATGAAAACTTCAGAATGGCAATTTTAAAAAAAATCTTTGAAAGTGAAGTACCTGTAAGTTGGAAAAGTGATTCTAGTTTCTAAGGATAAAAGTGGACATCCTGTCCAATTCAAAACCAGTTAACTATAAATACCAGAACAAATAGTTAAGGAATTTGTCTGAAAGCACTTGAGAACTATTTAAACACTAGATAATCTCGAATCAGGAGTAGTTCCTTCCAGAGAAACTCAATTTGAATGTTTGATTCAGTTAAGTTTCCTGGACCAGAGGGAAGATCTTCATCCACCAAACTTAATTCACTCAAGGTATCTACTTTGTCTCTCAAGCCTTGGCCTTATCATAGAACATGAAACAGCAACAGCCCAAGGGAAATCTCATGAACAGTAGGGCCCCTAACTTTTAATTAGCAAAAAGTAATCATGCCCCAAACATAAATCTATGGCAGGGTAAATGCATATCCAAAGCCACAGAGAGAGAGAAATAAATATGTAGCTTTAAAATACAGGCTGTGCCTGTTAGCTGCACAAACAGATCTTCTGGTCTGGGAGTCCACTCATTAACTACCATCTAACCAGTTTCTCTAAATATGTGGCCAACATTTTCTAATGTGCCCTCTGGCCATTAGGATTAAAGAAATCTCTACTGTTCGTGCTCCTCAAACTCCCCATTGGTTTGACTGCACAGTCCTCCCCAAGAGGAGGAGTTTGTCAGGGAATTACCCTATATCAGGAGTAGGCAACCTATGGCACGCATGCCAAAGGTGGCACGCAAGCTGATTTTTTGTGGCATTCTCACTGCTGGGTCTGGGGGGGCTCTGCATTTTAATTTAATTTTAAATGAAGCTTCTTAAACATTTTAAAAACCTTATTTACTTTACATACAACAATAGTTTAGTTCTATATTATAGACTTATAGAAAGAGAGCTTCTAAAAAGGGTAAAATGGATTACTGGCACACAAAACCTTAAATTAGAATGAAGACTCGGCACACCACTTCTGAAAGGTTGCTGACCGCTGCCCTATATAAAGGAGAGAAAAATCAACAGGGCTGCCTGGGGGGGGGGCAAGTGGGGCAATTTGCCCCGGGCCCCGCAGGGGCCCCCACGAGAGGTTTTTTTAGGGCCCCTGGAGCGGGGTCCTTCACTCACTCCGGGGGCCCTGGAAAACTCTTGCGGGGGCCCAGGCCCCCAGAGCTTCTTCCGCTCCGGGTCTTCGGCAGTGGGGGGTCCTTCCACCCCAGGGCAGCAAGACCCCCCCACCGTCGCCAAATTGCCGCCGAAGCAGGACCCGCTACCAAAGTAACAGGTCTTCGGTGGTGATTCGGCGGCGAGGGGGCCCCGCCGCGGGTCTTCGGGGCACTTTGGCGGTGGGTCCCAGAGCGGACTGCCTGCCGCCGAATTACTGCCGAAGCGGGGGCCCCCCGCTGCCGAAGACCCTAGGCCCTCTGAATCCTCTGGGCGGCCCTGAAAATCAAGCACCATTGCAGCTTAGTATATGTTCTGCTACGTTGCCAAAACCAGTCTGCAATGCTAGATGTCAAGAAAAGGTTATGCAGTGCTAGAAAAAATTACAGGTTAAAGGTCTAAACACACAAATAGAGATTGTAAAATTAAGATCAGCAAAAAAGGTTGACCTAATGTATGTACTCACTCATCAGGGCTTATTGCTGGTTTACAATTTATATAAGCCAAACAAGAATAACTTGAGTGGGGATAGAGAGACAAAAGGAAGAGCGCAAGTGTGGGGCATGCAGGACTTTGCTTTCTGTGATTAGATTATGCCATCAGAGAAAGCACTATTATGAATGCTGTACCCTTGAATCTCTCCATTGTTAGAGAACTAAACCTGAAATATTTGTTCTGAATCCTCTGCCATTTTGTTTCCCCTCTTGTATTGAATCACTGGTTTTATAACTATTTCTAGTTTTTAATATCTTATGGACCCTCTGATGTAAATTTACTAGTTTCAATATTGAATCATTAGAATCTGTCTCATATATTACCTTTTATTCTTTTCTTTTCAAAAGGTGGGTATTTCTTGGCAGATAAACACAGTGAATAAGATACGCCCCTCTCCCCTGCCTTTTTATGCTACATAAAAGGGCTGGGATCATAGGTGCTGGAACTAGGGATGCTGGTGGTGCTGCAGGACTTGAAGTGGTTTCTATTATATACAGGGCTTACAATTTGGTTCCATGGCTCTCAGCACCCCCACTATAAAAATTGTTCGAGCATCCCTGGCTGGGATGTTGCAAAGTGGCCCTAAAAGCCCCATCTCCCCTAGCTTGGGGAGAATTTCCTGGCATAAGCACTATGATATACCGCTTTATCCCACAGGCCCCTAGCAAGCCTTGCTGTGGGAAGGTTCCAGGGGAGGGGCTAAGACCTGGTGGTGGAGATTCTGCCCAGGGAGGCTGCTGTAAATTAGATGTGCTCTGCTTGCTAATTTAAGCTCAGTTACACCAAAGGTCTCTCTGGTCTCCAGTATCCCAGAATCAGGAGGGTGAAAATGTGGCTTAACCACCTGGGGCTGAGTTCAGTGCTGCCCCTCTAGGAGATGCAGTACAAAGTCTCCTGTGAAAAGAGTCCCACTGTGCATGAGCACAAAAGCAGCCACATCATGCTGGCCAGTTAAACAGGCACAATGGGTAACTTATGAAAAGAAATATTTACAATTAAGGTTAATTTTTGCCTTTAATTTTAAAGGCATCTATCTGTAAAGGCTGGTGCATAAAAAGCTTCAGAAAACTCAAGCCAAGGATTGGTCTCTTTCAAAATGGCTTTCATATCTTAATGTTCTCAATAGGCCTGAGGCCATAGCTACTTTTAGATTTCATAGATAGGGGGTGGCCAACTTGTGGCTCCGGAGCCATATGCAGCTCCTTGTATAGGCACCAACTCCAGGGCTGGAGCTACAGGTACCAACTTTCCAATGTACTGGGGGGAGGGGGTGCCATGGGCCCTGCCCCCTACCCTGAGCCTGCCCTGCCCTCACTCCTCCCCCTGCCCCCCAGAGCCTCCTGCACACCGCAAAACAGCTGACTGGGAGGTGCTGATCGGCAGGGCTGCCAGTGGGCGGGAGGCGCTGGGAGCAGGGGGTGGAGCTGCTGATGCATTACTGTGGCTCTTTGGCAATGTACATTGGTAAATTCTGGCTCAGCTTGGGCACCCCTGTCATAGATTATAAGGCCAAAAGAGACTGCTGTAATAACCTAGTCTGACCTTCTGTATAACACAGGCCTTAGGACTTCCCTGAATTAATTCCTGTTTGAACTAAAGCAGCAGTTATCAATCAGGGGTCCACGAGCTGTTTCAGAGGGTCTGCCAAACAGGGCCAGTAGGAGCCCTGAGCCCAGGCACCCCATGTGGTTCCTGAGTTGGACCCTCAGCCCTGGGCTGAAGCCTAGAGTCCCCCCTGCTGGGCCATGGAGTTTCTATAGCATGTTGGGGCAGGGGGCTTTGAAAGAGAGAAGTTGAGAACCCCTGATCTAGAGCATAGCCTTTAGAAAACATCCAATCTTGGTTTTAGATTTTCCAGTAGAGAATCTACCACAGCCCTTGACAAGTTGTTCAGTGTTAATTACCCTTGCTGTTTAAAATGTATGCCTTATTTCTAATTTCAATTTGGCTAGCTTCAACATCCAACCATTGGATCTTGCATTATACCTTTGTCTTCTAGATGGAAGAGCCCTCTTATCAAATTTCTGCCTCCTATGTAGATACTTATAGACTGATCAAGTCACTCCTTAACTTTCTCTTTAATATAAACGGATTGAGCTCTTGAGTCTGTAGAGCATGTTTTCTAACCCCTTAAGCATTCTCCTCACTCTTCTCTGAACCCTCTATTTATCAGCATCCTTCTTGAATTGTGGCCACCAGGTCCAGATACAGTATTCCAGCAGCAATTGCACCAGTGCCAAATACAGATGTAACCTGTCTACTCCTACTCCAGAGTCCCATTTATACATCCAAGGATCACATTAGCCCTTTTGGCCATAGCATTGTCCTGGGAGCTCAGCTGATTATGCCCCTGAGCCTGAAGTTTTTTTTCTAGTCACTTCTTACCAGGATAGGGACCCCCATCCTGCAAGCATGATCTGCATGTTTTATTCTGATACACATATTTTAGTTAGCCAGACTGAAACATACAGTTCCATCACTCCCAGCTTACAAAATGATTCAGATCACTCTGACCTGTCCTGTTATTTACATTTCCCCAATCTTTGGGCAGGTCTTCACTACCTGATCTATCGTGTGTAAAATCAATCCCTGATCACGCTCCATCAACTCCAAACTCCAGCTCACGGGAGGCGGAAGTAGAGTCGAAGGGGAACGGCCGCAGTCGACTCGCCGCTGTCCTCATGGCCAGGTAAGTCGACCTAAGATACGCTAACTTCTTGCGTATCTTAGGTCGATCCCCTTGCTAGTGTAGACCTGGGCTAAGTGGTATATGCAAACTTAAATTAGGGTGTCCTATTTCATGTTGGCCACCACCCAGTTTCCATTATAAAGTCAGCAGCTATAATTAAAAGCAGCCTGTGGCCTCAATCCTATTGGAACAGTAGGAGAAATGGACATGTAACAGGGCCAGTTATGACTTCAGTCCCCTGGAGAATAGGAGAAAACAGTGATTTTTGAAAAAGGGCAGTTTTTGTGAGATTCTCTGTAGTTGAACATTATTTGCAAGCACTTGAAGAACCTGTTAGTTTTAAAGAATGGGGGAAAATGACCATGAATCCTAAAGTAAGTTCTTCAAATTTAGTACATGTGCAAGAGTTCAGTGAGCTTTAACCATAGAAGTTTGAAGCATGTGAATTATTATCACTGGAGAGAAAGCAAATGTTTGACACTAAGTGCAACTTTTTTAAAGGATCCATTTTAACATAAGTTTGTTAGAGATTAAATTAATTGTAAATTTGCAGAAAACTCATGTATAGCAGAAGCACTGTAATTATACAATGTAGAATACTCTGTATGCTTCACACATAACATGGCTGAATATGTGTTCTAAGTGCAAAATTAAATAAGACCATAACGATGGAACCATGAGGGGCTTCCATAACACATCATGCCATTTTTGAAGGCAGCCACTGAAACGCTGGAAATCTCTTGTCTGTGGGGCTGTTCATGTCTCTAGCCATGGAAGAACAGTAATTTTCTTAAAGACAAATTATGTAGCTATTTGATATTACAATTCCATTGTTATATAAATATGCACTTCCATACATTTGTGCTATTCATTAGCTGAGACTTTCACAACTGTAGATATTTAACCCATTACACAGATGAGTAAAATGAGACTGAATGGTTTCTTGCCACAGTCATGGGTCAACAGCATAGACAAGAATACAAATCTGGTATCTTATTGTTGAAAAATACTTGCATCACAAGAATCATGAAACTGAGGTTACATAAAGAGGTATTTACACAAAAGGAATGAATCCTGCACTGTTAAGTTTACTGGATGAATAATTTATCCTTCATTTTGGATGTTGGTCACAGCACATCCTATCTTTAGGCCACAGCAAGTTTGAAAAGTATACTGACAACTAACCCATTTGTGCCCCTTTATTTCAGCACTCACGTGTAACTGACTGTCAGTAGCAGAGCTGGTTGACAAACATGTTTTAATAGAAAATTAGTTTCTCGATATATTGAAAACTTTCATGTGCCTTAGGCTATGGCTACACTTAGCGCTGCACAGCGCTGCCTCGGGAGCGCTCCCGCGGCAGCACTTTGAAGCGCGAGTGTGGTTGGAGCGCCAGCGCTGGTACTCCACCTCCCTATGGGGATTAACGTACAGCGCTGGGAGCTGTGCTCCCAGTGCTGGGACTCTGATCACACTGGCGCTTTGCAGCGCTGCAAGTTGCGGCGCTGGAGGGGGTGTTTTTTCACACCCTGCTGCAGCGCTGCAAATCTGCAAGTGTAGCCAAGACCTTAGTCTAAACTTGTTTAAGGATGGTGGGGTGCTGAGAACCTTAATTTTTTGTTGTTGCAGATCTAAGGAGCCTCGACTCTTCTGTGCCCCTTAGCAAGTCTGCAGAGTCTTGCCTAACTGGCATGGGGGAGCACAGAAAGGAATTTGGGAAAAGGGTGGTGGAAAATTACTGGTTTGCCAGATGTATGTTGTAGCAAACTAAGCTTGGATTCTGCAGTCCTCCTAGGGCCTCAATCAGTGAACAGAAACAAGACTCTTACCCATCATCCCTCCCTCCTCCCCGCCCCCCAAAGCCACTCTATACCTCTTCTCTGCTACAGTTGAAATTCAGAAGAGGGTGGGACTGGCTTACCCTGGAGGTAACTTCATATTTGAGGAGAGGAAGAATAAATGTGAAGTAAAATAAAAAGGAGGTAGTATTAATTATCTACTACTGAATCTTAATTATGAAGCTTTGAGAGTACCCTATTAAAGCCCACTTCTAGACAATGTAACTATGCAGGAATACTACAGAAAAATCCCCAGGCAAAATAACTTGAGACTGTTATGCACAGAAATTTTTTATTAACAGACCAGAGTAGGAAAGTCCACTGCTGGGCACCTGAAAGAGAAGACAAATTAACATTAACAATATTATTTAACTTTCTTAATTTCTATATTACCATCATGTAGAACTATCAGTTTATCACAGCTGCTGTTACTATATATATAATTTTCAACCACACTGAAAAGACCCGTAGGTGCTAACTATTCAATTTGACTTTACTAGAATCCTATGCAAGTCAAATAGCTCCAACTTCAATACCCAAGTTTCTTATTTGCAATAAAGCACTGTCTTCCAGCTGTAGCTTTAGAACATCTTATGTCTCCTAATATAAGAACATCAATGTGAGGAAAGAAGCAAGTCTACCTTGAATGAAGAGGAAAGCTAGTATTTAAGGCAGAACACAATCAAGTCATAGTCCCTGCTGTTAATGTTGATGCTAAACTTGCATAAAAATGCACTTCAATCCAGCTCCACCTATGTTAAAATTATCAGTCTTGCATCTAAACAAGGGAATTTTAAGCAAAGGCTTAAAGGCACTAATTTCAGCTTTGTGTTAAACACTCAGCTGCACTGGGTCTCCCAACACAAACACTTCTCAAGGTGAGACAATGCTAGCAACAGTAGGAAATATTTAGTAAATCTCCCTAATGTAGACAAAGGGGCAGAGAAGAATACTCATACCGTCACAGGTATGTAAAATTGAAATGAACATTCACCTTCAGGTATACAACCCTTTAGAAGACATTTGCTTACATGGGCATAAGCTCCAATGAACACTATTCCTTATTAAGCTGGGGCCTAGTTTTCACTACATTACTAGCAGACAATTCTCTGCCCTCTCACAAAGTTTTGTAATGAATGAGAAAATTGAATAGTCCTTCCAAAGAGTTACTCATTGTTCATATATTTAAAGAGAATTTGTAAACAACTTCAGTAGATAGTAGTAAAGTAATTGGGATTTTCTGCAGGAAAGAAAATGCAGGGGAATGCAAACAAAGGGGAGAAAGTGTTTACAAGAGCTGTAGACCAATGGAAGGGGTCTATAGGAGTTTTAAAAAATGCTTCACTGATACCTGCAGCCCACATATAACATGGCAAGGGCGTAAGAACAAGGAAGTATGATTAAAAGGAAATGGAAGTGACAAAGCAGTTTGTATTGACCTGTAGAACTAGTATAGAAAGGCCTGAAACCGAACCCAGCTAGTGACAAGGAATGCTCTTGAGGTGGAACACCAATCAAAATCATGACAAGCACCATTTCACTGAACTTGAGCCATCTGTATATGTGAGCACAGAGGCAGCTTAACCGCAGTCCGGGGAAGAAAGGAAAAAGTAGGGCTTAAACTTCCTTCCCACACAAAGCTCCTGGAAGCTTAGGCCACAATGATGTTCCATCATGCTGGGTAAACTTAAAAGCAAAGTTCATTGATGGAAGGAGTGCAGACTGCATACTGATATAGGCTATAGAACAATGTGTGGTCTTAAAGCTGTTGGGATACAACTGAAAAAAAACAGCAATTTATTTAGACAAGAGGGAACTGCCATCCAGTTTGCAGACATCTAACAAAGGCAGTTTTGCTCAATTTTGAATGATTGAAGATTTATTTACTAGAACTTTAGAAGTGTGTTAATCACATTTGTTAAATTTCCAGGCAAGATGTTAAAAGCACTGCGCTATTAACCACCCAGAAAGTTACCCCATCAGAACCAAATAAACAAACTTCTACAAAACTTGTGATCCCTAGACTAGCATAATAGCAATACAATGATTTTATCCCAACTTCCAAGTCTTATTCAGAAGAGCTCCCAAAGATTTCAAAGAATGGTCTACTTCCCCTCTCCCCACCAGCCAATCATCTATTCCTGGGAATACTAACTGCTTACTTAGGAAACATTTAACATTTGTAATTTAGCAGGTGGAGCGAGAAACCAGCACCATGTGACTAGCCAACTACAGAACAAGCTCTTATAACACTTCTGATCCATAGAACTGAAAGCACATAGATAACCAGCAAGTGGTAAGGCCAATTTCAGAGCTCATCACAACCCCCCTGTACTGCTATGAGAAGGTAGTTTCAGAGAAGGCAGCCCATTCACCAAAAGGGAGGAAAACACTCCCCATCTCCAGTCAACCCCAAGTGACTACTGGAAAGAGCAAAACAAACCAAAAATTGGTTTGTGTCAATTGAAACATTATTTCAATTACTTTATTTGAATTGTTGACATTGGGAAGATATCTTCAGAGCCATAAACATTCACCTTTTAAAAATTAAGGCCTTCTCTCCTCCAAGGGCACATAAAAGCAGTTAGGTGTTCATAATCTCTAATGAGCAAGTAATCTGAAGGCTTGCTATTTTGTAGTGTAGTATAGTAAACTCAGTGATGTTGAGCACTTGTTTAATCTAATTTAGGTATCTGGGTTTTTAAAAAAAGGCATGAATAGGGCTCCATGTCTGTCACGGAAGTCAAGAATTCTGTGATTTTTCACCCTCTCCCCCCCAATTTAGTCAGGGATATTTACAGTATAAGTCACGGACAGGTCATCATGGGCAGTGATTTTTGTTTATTGCCCATGACCTGTCCATCACTTTTACTAAAAATGCCCATAACTAGGGCCCTACCAAATTCACAGCCATGAAAAACACATCACGGACCGTGAAATCTGGTCTTCCCCCCATGAAATTTGGTATGTTGTGTGCTTTTACCCTGTACTATACAGATTTCATGGGGGGAGACCAGTGTTTCTCAAATTCGGGGTCCTTCCAAAAGGAAGTTGTGGGGTAAGTCACAAAGTTATTTTAGGGAGGTTGCGGTATTGCCACCCTTACTTCTGCGCTGCCTTCATTGCTAGGAGGCCAAAGAACGGTGGCTAGTTGTCAGGCACCCAGCTCTGAAGGCAGCAACCCACCAGTAGCAGCACAGAAGTAAGGGTGGCAATGCCATACCATGCCATCCTTACTTCTGTACTACTGTCTTCAGAGCTGGGCAGCTGGAGGGTGAAGGCTGCTGACTAAGGGCCCAGCTCTGCAGTCAGCAGCACAGAAGTAAGGGTGTTAATACCATATCATGCCATGCTTACTTCTGCATTGCAGCTGGCAGTGGCTGCGCCTCAGAACTGGGCTCCTGGCCAGCAGCCACCACTCTCCAGCTGCCCAGCTTTGAAGGCAGCAGCAGCAGTTCAGAAATAAGGGTAACAGTACAGCAACGCCCCTCTCCCCCTACAATAACCTTGCGACCTCCCCCACAACTCCTTTTTGGGTCAGGACTCTTACAATTACAACACTGTGAAATTTCAGATTTAAATAGCTGAAATCATGAAACTTACTATTTTAAAAATCCTATGACCATGAAATTGACCAAAATGAACCATGAATTTGGTCCCTAACTATGATTAAACCGTAGCCTTACTAATGCATAATTTCTCTAACAGCATGGGAGTACATATTTCCTTTGTTCTTCTTTAAAGCAGTGCTTTGTGACACCATATTGCTAAAATGGCCCAATAAGTCTTTGTATCCAGTCTATTCTGCTCTGTCAATGCAGCACAAAACAGCCCCAGTGCATCTCTGCAGCTACCATTCAGACTTTAGTCACGCAACAGAAGAAAACTGATAAGACTAACTGCTATTCGGAACCGTGTGGGCAACAGTTAGCTGACAAGAACCAAGTCAGTTTCAGTCCACTGCTGCTTAGGAAAGCTACAAACAGCAACAGAAGGTACAACAACTGAAAAATGTGCCAGAGGACAGAGAACTCTGAAAATGAGAAAAGGGTGGGGGGGAGGATTGAAGTAGCAGAACCCTTCTTATGCTCACAGCAGGAAGGGCAAACTGAATTATGCAATCTTTTCTGCACACAATATTTTAAAATTCTGCATATTTTATTTGTCAAAATAACAATATAATCATGCCAGTTTCAATTATTTTAGTAATTTATTTCAAAATACTTGTCAGCAAGTAGGTCTGTAACAATACAGACAAAAAAAGATACAGGAAATGTTCTTTGACAAGTAATATGCCTAGTAAGGAATCTAATTACAATACAGAAATGTATTTCCAGCACCCCTCACAAGCAGCACAAAAACTTCGGGAGGGAGTCGGGGTAACCGAGGAGGTGAGGGACAGGGAAGCAATTGCTGGGAAGGAGCCTGGGAGTCCCTAATGGGCAAAAGGTGTAACGGCAGTGCCCCCTCCAGCAGAATCTATATTCTGCAGAGGAACAAAAATCTGTGGAGGACATGAGTTCTGCATGTGTGTAGTGGTCAGAATTCTCCCCCGAGCATAGGTGTCAGACTGTCACTAAAGGCTGATACGACAGAGGTCACAAGTACAGCCAAGTGGAAACTGTTTTCCCATCCCACAAAAATTATTCTGAACAATTTCCTGTTCCAAATGGGGACAAAGTCAATCTCAAATTTTCAAACCCCAAATCAAAGAAGATTCCAGTTTAGGTCAACTGAAAGTTTCAGTAATTTAGAATTTTTTTTTAAATTTCAAAACAGTCATTTTGAACCAGAAGCCGAGAATTTTTCAATTCAGACGTCAATGAAATGTTTTGACAATTTTGAAATTTTTAAAAATGAGCTGAAAACTTGTCACAACAGATCCTTTCCTACTAAACAGTTTAGTTTTGCCAAAGTGGCATGTTCCAACAAAAACATTGTCAAAGTTCCTGATGAGCTCTAGTGCCAAGTACGGTCCATGAATAGCACCATTAGAAAGCCCAACATATGTGGGTTAATAAAATGCATCGTAGCATTGTCCATGGAGCACATTGGTGGGCTGACCTTTTTCTGATCAGCCTCTAGACTATGTCAATAATCCATACGAACTTTTTGCTTTATGGTTTCCTTTTGCCTGTTTTTCTGAAATAGTCTATTACTTTGGCCAATATAGGGAACAGAGATGTCCTGTTAATATACACACTCAATTAAAAGTTTAGAAGTGTTTTTATAGTCCATACCTTCCCCTGCCATTTCTATAAGCACATCTGACTTTGCAAAGGCCAAGAGCCAAATTCGAAGAGACCACTTGTACCTAGATTAGTGCTTACAAGAACGAACTCTTGTGGCCAGATGAAGTTAATTGATGGCTAACAGCAAAAGCATGGAGCTTTCTGGGAATGACTTACTTTTGATCCTTTAATGCTAATATATACCCTCTCTTAAAATCAGGCAACTTTTCCTTCCACATCCACTGGACCACATCCTTTACTGCATACTTAATGTAAAATTAAGCAGGTGTAATTTTAAGGTACATTTTCCCTATGACATTAAGTGTCTTACCATTAGTTCATTCTCCTTATGAGCCTGTTAATCTGATCTTCCCTGTTGCCAGCATCTCCACCTTCCACAAAGTGGATAGTTTTCTTTTTCATTCCACCTCGAGGAGAAGATAACTTGAAGGGCCATAGAAAGTTGTTCACTACTTTGAAGTTCTTGCCAACAGTATAGATCTCATGGATCACATCTTCCATGCAGATGATGCCATATTTCTCTGAAATCCAGGAAACAGTAATTATACAGGACTATCAGACTAAAACCCAAGGCCTGTGACATAACTACCTACAAAACACTATCCAAAATTAAAAATTTGTCTCAAGTGTTATGTTCACTAGTAACCAATGCTATCTCAAGTCGTTTGCTTGAGATCAAGTCAAAGTCCACAAATCAGCATGCTCTGTTTTAATGTTTCAAAACAAGTTGTGTACTATATTGCCCCTCAAGGATGTTACTATTGCTAATAAGAAACAAATGATTTGCTTCCCCCTTACATATGAAAAAAGACAGCAAAACACTACAGAAAGCTTGTTTATATAATAATACTAACCAGCAATGACAGGGAAAAGAAAACCGTGATAATCTAATGGAATTTTGGTAAACATTGTTTCATAGTGGTCTTTTAAGAAAAATTAAGTTAAATCAACACTGATTACACACTTGCAACAGTTTGAGATTTAAAAAAAGATGAATTTGTTCGGCGCAAGGATTTAGTGAACAATGAAACAATGGCATTTCTGTATTTAATGCAGTCTTTAAACATCAAGAATTCAGATTTTCCAACACAGCAATTGAGTGTTTCATGTTGTGAAAACCCAATTCTTAGAATTGTAATGTAAAGAATAATAGACTTTCATACCTCAGCAAATTATAAAAGTAGAATATATACTGCTATTTTTAGTGACCCAGGTAAATAAATGAAAAGCAAACAAGAACAATTTGAATTGTGAACAGAAAAACTATTTTGCCATTAAGTCCAGATGAATGGGGAGGATGAGGTTTCACCAACATTCAGTAACATGGAATGTGGAAATTAACTTCCTGCACCACAACGTTACACTAAAATCTTAATCTGATTAGATACAAGATATTGATTACTGCATATTTAGTTAGCAAATGATTTCAAAACAGTTTAGAAATATTTCCGTATTTCCACTCAATGTCTCGCTGATATTTTCATTCTTAAAGGCTCTTGCTTGACCTATCAGTTTTTCCATTAGAAATCAATGCAAATCAAGCTGAGACAATGTTTATAGTTGAATACCCTAGTCAAATTATAAAACTTAGTTCAACTTTAATTTACCTTACATTTTTGAAAATTTTGATTTCCGATAGGAAAAGCTAATACTTTCATTCCTGCTTTGCATCAAGTTGCCAAGATAGTGATTTATTGTCATATTGAAATCTATTTTTAGTGATAGAGGTAGTGTTCAGAATTTTTAAACTCATATTTTTAGCTAAATCACAATCTTAAGCCAAAATCATTGCTAAAAAATTAAGCTGTATTTACCAAGACACCGCTGAATCAGAGAATTGTCAGTCAGAGCAATGCGCTGCCTGTTGATCTTGCCGTAACCACGCTTGTAGATCAGTTCATGCACAGATTTCAGATTGGGGTAACTGAAATACAGAAGTGAGGTAGAAGTGATTGGGATTCTCATTCAATAATGCCAAAAAATGAAGTTCTATATTAAATTATTCGAGCTTAGTATGAGGACAACGCACATACCAACAGTGTTTCCTCTAATTTTTCCAACCCATGTGCAGAAAGTATTTTGTTATGTGCACCAATATAGAGGTGATGCGTGACACATCACCTCCATATTGATGCATATATCAAAATTAATGTGGCGGGGTGGGGCCAAGGGGTTTGGAGTGTGGGAGGGGGCTCAGGGCTGGGACAGAGGGTTGGGGTGCAGTGTGTGTGTGTGGGGGGGCTCTGACTGGGGGTGCAGGCTCTAGGGTGGGGCTGAAGGGTTTGGGTGCAGTGGGGTTTCCTGAGGAGAAAGGACTCCCCTCATCTCTCTCCCCCCCAGCAGCACCTGGGCTGGGTGGGAAAGTGCCTCTCCCCCAGCCACAGCAGCTCCGGGGCGCCTGTCCCCCAGACATGGCAGGTTCAGGGCTGGGACGGGGCACTTGTCCCCTAGCTGCGGCAGGACCCGATTGGGCTGGGTCAGGGCGCCTGTCCCGCTGTTGTGGCAGGTCCGGGGTTTGGGAAGAGGTATCTCTCGCTGCTGCAGCCCTGAGCACCAGTGCAACACTCAATAGGCAGTTGTGTGGCCATGCAGCTTAGAGGGAACTTAGCATGCCAAGGGTAACAATCCAGTGCAACACAATGGATACAAAACACTTCATGTTGCACCAATGGGAATTCATGACTGAGAGTCAGACCAGGTCTTGTGTTTACTTTTTCTGCTACTTATTTCAGTGTTGAGCAATACATCCTGTATTTTACTTTTCAAATTCACTTGATAAAGTTAAATTGAAAACTTTACTTACCCCCAGGCAATGTAGGGTTCAACAATCCGCAGCATGTTAATTGAAGCCTTGTTGAGTTTTACAAATGTGCCATTGAAAATCTGACGCAGGCGAAGGAGCTGCAATACCTTACGGACCTTTGGGCTAACTCCATTGATACTGCAAAGTGCAGAAGTGATATGCTTAGATTTACATTTGTCTGTAATATTCAAATAATTTGATCTACATGGCTATGTAGCTTTGATTCAGTAATCAACTATATGCTTACCAATAATTCAAAGTAACCATTGTAGTGAACTGTATTATGTTTTACCATTTCTATTTTCATTCTCTGAAACGTTCATTCAAAGCAGATCTACTACTTTTAATCTGGAGTCTCTCTTCAACAAGCTAACAAGGGCTTAGTCTGACCTACTCTTGAGCAAAAGCAAAGCAGGAAGGTGATACTCTTGATTCACAGTTCAGTGCCCTCACCAGAAAACAACCAGGAATATAGTTCAACTTCAATGAGTTGAAGGTACACCCTTCTTTAAACAGCCATTTTCCTGGATCACTAGTTGATTTCTCTCTCCTAGTACACCTTTAAACAAGCTATTCGGAAACCCGTGGGGAGAGGTTTCTATGGTGCCTCATTAATAAGTCTGCAGACTTATTCATATTATCCAGTTTACGTTATAAAAGTAACAAATACTAATTTTTTGCAATGTTGCAGGTGTATAATAGAAGAACAAGCATGAGAACAATCTGAATTGATAGACAAACCTGCTATTTTATCATCACTCCAAGATGAAATGTAAATGAGGATAATTCACTCTCCATGCAGTTGCTACTTTGCCTCTTTTACTGACCATGCTAAAACATGGGCTTCATTCCGAATATGCTGGTGGAACTAGACTGACTGAACGAGTCCTCTGATATTACTGTCAATTCACACCTACCTGGACCTACTAGTGGAAGGCTTTTATTACAAATGATATGAACTTTTAAACACTCTATAGTGCTGCTCTATCAAATATGGGAAGGCCAATTTTACCCCACACATCTTAACAAAATGAATCTATTCCTCATGAATTTTAACCATAGTCCAAAATGGTAAATATCTTACCCTCTGATCCTGATCACAAAGGCCAGTTTTGGTTCAGCAGGTACATAGTAATTGCCAGCTTTGCGTGCCATTCGGGCCATACGAATCTCACGTCTATACATTTGCCTGTACTCCTTGTGATAGGCCTGAGCTCTTGCATAGATGAGTTTTCTTTGCGCTTTACGAAGCTGAAATTAGGGATAAAATGTCATCCAAAAGTACACTATGTTCATAAGCATATTAACCTACAACAGCTCAATAGTATCATTCCAAGTGATCAATAAGCTTTACAAAATGTGTATAATAGATAATAACACCATCCTAACATATGAAAGCAGAAAAAAATCAACTTTAACTTTAAAGTGCTGTAGCATCTCCTGTGCATATAACAATTATTTACTGTAACACTTTGGACATAGTTAAGAGAAGCAGATCAGTTTGTTTCCCTTACCTGGTATTTAGAGTAATACTAGTGACATTTTGGACCAAGTTTCTAAAGGCCTTTAACAGCTATGTCATAGTACACTAATACGCAATGTCTTACTGAAGAGGCTATCTTCCTGCCATATACCAATGAACACTAAACTCTCAACTTCAAATTCTAATACTGCCTCTAAGATTACTCTCCTAAAAATTACTGTTCTTTCTGAAGGGTAGTGTGTCTTGAGTCACTTACAGTATTCAGACTGTGTTCTATCTTGATCAATATTCCATGAATAAATTGGTAAAACACCCTGCAAAATGTCTGATTAACAAAACAGCTGTCTACATATCAGATTTAAGATCTAATAAATTCTATGTCCATCTCTATGTATTAGGATTACCTTTGCTGTATAATTAAATAATTCAAACAAGTAAGTTTATTAAAATATTTACCTTCTTTTGAATCACTAGCCTCTTCAGACGCTTGGCCTTTATATCAGCAAAAGCCTTTCGCTTTTTTAAAAGGCTTTCTGGAACAGATGGCACCTTCTTTCCTCTAAATTATAAAAAAAGACTTGAGGATCTATTTATAGATCACTTTCACATGACAAATAATGAAAGATGTATCTGCAAATTTAGTTTAACTAAGAATGATTATAAGCAGCTTCGATATACATAAATCACACATGGAAACAAAAGTGTCCTGAATCAGTTTACAATTACATTTTGCCTCCCTGTATCTTCAATTGTTTAGGGCCTTACTCAGGCCTGAACTCCTGTATAGTATTATAATATGTACTTATAGCCTCTTTCATCCACAGATAAGGAAATTTGTATTGCTGTACACAGCTAAATAGCTGCATCTCACCACAAGGTAACTACCCTTTATTGCTACTTCTAGGTATTCATAAAGCAACCACTTATGTGAATACAGTACTTACAAATTAAAAGCAACAAGCAATTTGAAAGACCATCATCCAACACTTTCCTTTTAGACACCATTTGGGAGTCTAAAAAGTTTTGATTTTTCATTCTACTTAAAAACTATCACTCTGGCTTAAAATTTAGGCAAATTCTCCCAAAAAATGGATCTTACATCTAGCTCTGAATACAAGTCGGTACAGGGACAGTCCAAGAACTACTGACAAACAGCTGCAATGGTGGCTGTAGCAATCCCTGGCTATAGCTTGAATACCAATTAAATTTGATGATACTTCATTATGAAGGAAGTCTAAGGTCATTACCACTATGGCATGCAATTCAACTTTGTTAAGTTTTGTGGGAGTTTGTCTGAAAGACCTTCTAGGAAGTCACTTGTAGTGTTAGAAGAGCAACATCACCGTTTGTAATGGATCATACATTTAGAGCTAAAGAGTGCCCTTGGATACATGGGCACAACTCCCACGCATATAAAGGCAGCACATAGCCCTAAATAATGCTTCATACAGCACATTAACACGGCAGGAAAGGAGAGGAGCGACTGCTGTTACAGGGACTCCTGCCTATGGGCCACGGCCTGGGGAGACTGTACACGCTGTTGGCCCATCCCATCATGATGGTTCCGGAACCGGGACATCTCTCCCCCAGCAACCCCAACCCCAGCCCCGCTCCCGAAGACCCTTCCTCCTCGAGCACAAGGGCCCTACGCGGGCAGGCCGCCGCCGCCGCCGCCCCCAAGAGACTCTCCATCAAGTCCCGCGCGCGCCAGGCGAGGAGAACCAACCCCCCTGCCGCCCCGGCCACACACAGGCCTGGGCGGCCTGAGGTGGGTCCATACGAGCGGCAGCGGGGAGGCAGAGCCCCGGCGGTCGGGCCCGGGGAGCCGGCGGGGGGTAGAGGCCGCCACGCCGCGGATGGAAACGGATTTTCCCGGGGAAGAAGCTGCACTTACTCTACGCCCGCCATGATCCCCACCGGAAAAGAGAGCGCGCGCATGCGCATCACACACTTAAAGAATCGGGTCCGGGAAGGGGCCAACACAAAAGCCCTGGGTATTGCTGTCTAACGCGGTGCCTGAATACAATTTAGGAATAGGGAGGTGACTACGTGAGTGCCTGACCTAATTTTAAGGGGCTCAGAGCTGGATGGGAATGTAGGGGCGCAAAGCGAAGGTTAGATGGCTTATTGAAACACACAGTAAGCTTTTACGGACCAGGAGGAAGAGGCTATAAACACTTTCCTCTTAAAACATTACTAAAGCCCCTCCAGCTTGGCTACAGCTTCAGCATGCTGAGTTGGGAGCAATCCACAGTCCCCACAGTGTTCAGGCCCAGAGGTGTAATTAAAAATTGTAAACACTATTGTTATTACATTAAATAGTTCATTTCCATACTGTGACTGATTCACTTCAGCTCCAAGAGATGTTTTATGGGGCTAAATCCTGAGCCTGAGTATTGGTATTTACTTTAATGGGATCAGGCAGGGTTATTATTTATTTTTATTATTTGCCAAATACTGACAATGTGTTCTGTACACGACACATACGTCAACACAGTTTAGGCCATGAAAGAGGTTAAAAATCTCAAAAAGTTGATAAATAAATTTGCTTATTATTATTATAATCTAACAATGTTTTGTTTATTTGTGGCCCTAACTAGTTTTAATCATGCATTAAATAGATAATCTTGTTAATTTTATTTTGGGTCTCAGACTTAATGGTGAGAAAAAGGGACTGGAAATTGGGCAAAGACCCAGTCTCGCAAACACTTATGCACGAGTTTAACTTAATTTGTGTGAATTGTCTCACGGACTTCAATGTGACTTTAAGTCTTTGCAGCATTAGGCCCTCAGCTTCTTAGGTTCCATTTCCATCGTTGCAGCCAGCTGATTCATTGTGCAATTTGAAAAGTCATTTAAGGCATCACTGCCATAAACAGATGAACTTTAATGGAACTGCATCCACTTGACTAAAATAGTCTGTTCATCTAAGTATTTTTACAATGTCCACTCACTGTGTTCTAGGGCCCCAATCTTGCAAATGCTTACATAGGGATGAAACTTTACTCCAGTTTTCTCATTGATTTCAGTGGAACTGCTTATGGTGTAGTTACACACATGCAGAGCAGTCCTATTTAGGGTGACCAGATGTCCCGATTTTATAGGGACAGTCCTGATTTTTGGGTCTTTTTCTTATATAGGTTCCTATTACTGTTCGGATTTTTCACACTGGCTGTCTGGTCTCCCTAGTCCTATTGAAAACAATGGAACTCTGTGTGTAATGAGGTACCATTCAGTGGAAGTAACGGTTAAGCAGTTTGTCCCAGAATAATCAACAGTGTTACTATCTATTATTTTAATTGATCTGTTTTGTTTGTTTTGCTAGGTGTTAGCTATTTTATTGTAAAATGTTGAATTAATAATAATACATTGGCATTTGAACAGCAGCTATGTTAGTATTATAGATGTACAAACAAATGATAATACTAATTTATACTAGTACAGCACCTTACACTCATGAATCTTATTAAAACTAGAGTAAATAACAAGAGCATTAAAAATACATGCACAAGGAAATGTTCAATTAAATTGTTATATTAGAATAACTATCGTCCTATAGCTAGAATTTGACTAACAATAATATGCTGAACTTTTTTCTCTGTCGAAAACTGCAAACTAGTTCGTACGTCTGCTCACACATCACCCTCAAACAGTGGGCTCGCCCGAGAAGCAATGTGGCCGGTGATGACTACAAGTCCCAGCATACCAAGTACCACCTTGGCCACGGCTCCAGGACGTGTTGGAAGGCTGCAGCCGTATTGCATGCTGGGACATGCAGTCCCTGAAAGTCGCCGGACTCAAGATGGCGTATTACACCCTGGGTCCTGTATGCAGAGGGAGCCGCTTTGCATTCTGGGACATGTAGTCCGTTCCAGTTCCCTCCTCTAGCTAGAGGATTTGGAGGACAGTCAGGACTTGCGTTTCTAACCCAACCGCGAGGTCCCTGCCGTGGAGCGATGCGTCCGGTGCCGCCTGACGGAAAGTGGGACCGAAAGTTCCGCTGAGTGGCGGGGGCTCGGGCACGTATCGCTGTGCGAGGCGCCGTGTGTGTCTCCGGCGGCGGCGGCGGCGGCGAGCGAGCGGCGCTGGGCTGGCCGCGGGGAGGTGGTGGTGGGGGCTGGCACCACTGGGGAGGGAGTTGTTGCTGGGTCTGGGCCCGCGGGGGCGGGGCCTGGCGTGCATGGGCGGATCCCACCGACTCCCCGCCGTGAGTGCGGTGGGGGAGGAGATGGGGTGGGGAGCGCACGGAGAGGGGCTGGCGGGGCAGCCGGGGACCTGGTGGGGCCTGGCGGTGAGGAAGGGGTGGGGCTGTGCCGGCGGGTGGGGGGTGCGGTGGAGGCGGAAATGGGCTGGGGGAAGATCTGGGAATGCAGAGTGGGCTGGGCTGGGGGAGGGCCTGGGAATGGGGTGGGGGGAGGGGACCGGTTTCCCAGCCGTGGGTATATAGCGCGCGGAGCGTGGAGATGCTCCCTTCCAACCAGTGGCGGGGTGCAGAGCGCCGGAGGAGGGAGCTAGGCAGGGGCGAAGGAAAGGGAAACCCGGCGCCTCGTTCCCCGGCTGAGCGCTGGAGGTGGCCCCTCACCCTGCGCTAGTGATCGCTTCTCCTCAGCCAGTGCCAGCGGCGGCGAGGGGGGAGCTAGCCCCGGCTGTCGGCAAACTTAGGGCGGCTCGATTGGGCGACTGAACTCGCTGGTTGGCGTTCGGCGAGGAGCTGCCGCCCTGGGGGAAGGAGATCTGGTAGCGCAGAGGGAGCTTGTTCCACTTTAAAGTCTCCCTGTCCTCAGCCCTGTAGCCAGCGCTGCAGGCACAGCGGCTCCCGAGCAGCCAGAGGAGGCAGCAAGCGCCGCGGTTCCCAGGCAGTAGCAGCCCCAGGTGCCTGCAGGCAGTGCGGAGCCTGGACAGTGCTTAGTGTTGGGGATAGTGGGTCCCTAGGCTGCTTCTCGCCTCCTTTCCTCCTCTGGCTGCCAAGGGGAAGCTTTGCGCGGCCCCTTGGTCTGTAGGCTGAGCGGACTGTGCCACGGTTGCGGGTGTCCCTTAAGTTCATTGGGCTCCGCGCGGCTTTTCTCAGGGGGCTGATCTTTGCTCTTTGGAGAGGGGCTGCGGGACCCGTTGGAGCACAGCAGGCAGGCGCCCCTGTACCAGGGCACCGGAGACGCCCCTTCCCGCGGTAGGCAGCAGGGACTGTAGCTGAGCCCTTGGGGGACAGCGCTGCAAGCATGAACATCCTGCTGGAGTTCTTCGTAGTCACTTTCAAAGTGCTCTGGGCGTTCGTGCTGGCTGCGGCCAAGTGGCTGGTGAGGCCCAAGGAGAAGAGTGTGGCGGGGCAGGTATGCCTCATCACCGGGGCAGGCAGCGGCCTGGGCCGCCTCTTCGCCCTGGAGTTTGCCCGGCGCCGAGCGCCGCTGGTGCTGTGGGACATCAACACCCAGAGCAATGAGGAGACGGCCGGCATGGTGCGCCACATCTACCGGGAGATCTCCGAGGAGGCGGCTGCCGCTGCCCGCCAAGGTAACTGCGCGGCCCGCCTCAGGCAGTGACCTGCTGTGCCCCTGCCTCTACATGCTGATGTATTTTGTGATCGTAACATTAAACATAGATCTAATACATCACGCCCCCCTTCCTTTTTCACCCCTCCCCCAGTAACTGTAGGGACTACGATAACAGCCCAGTGCCTGAGATCCGGGACAGTGTGGATCTGGGATAGCGGACTCTTACTGGGTTAGTCTTCCATGAGGAAGTGGTCCTACCTTACCTGCTAGTCTGTCTTTTGGGGAGGCAGAAGGATGGCACGAGACCTGATGGTGCTCAGCAAGGGATGAGGAGCCTAGGTGCTGGAACTAGGGGTGCTGGGTATGCTGCCACAGCCCCTGGCTTGAAGTGGTTTCCATCATATAGAGGGCTTTACAGTTTGGTTCAAGGGCTCTCAGTACCCACATTATACAAATTGTTCCAGCACCCTTGGTGAGGAGAAAGTACCCAGTTCATAATGTGTGGGCAGTATTTTGTGGCAGGAGGCATTTCTGGAGATGGCTTCTGCAGGGCTCTAGTATTGCCATGCTATTATTTTTGTGCAACTGTGTCCTAACTTCCCATAAAACTATCTTTCACCTGCTTCAGGAAGGATAGCTAAATGATGTGCTTACAAGAAAATCACCTGCATTATCACAGTGGTGGTCCTCCTGCCAAGAAAGGAAAAATGGTAGTTAGAGCTGAACATTCAGAGGGGATATTGTGATTATTTCCTGACCATGCTGCCTGATGGTGACCAGGGGAACGGTTTGTGACTTAAACCAAGTTGGATTTGGCATTGTCTTACAAACCCAGCTGTAAGCAAGGATTTCATCCCCCACCCACAATCACTCTCATCTGACCACCCAGGAAGGAGTGGGGTTTGTGTGCTTGTATCTCTTGCTAGAAAGAGAGATTCATGAGTGGAAGAGCACAGACCATTTTCATCAGTATAACATTTGATTCAGACAGCTGCAAGTAAACCTGGAGCCTCAAATTTACCTTTTTCAGGCAGGAACAGTAAATATAGGGTTTGTTTACTGTGATGATGCCAAAGTAAATAGAACTCTTAAAGTGTAATGGATGAGTGTTTACTCTCTTTCTTCTTTGTGTGACTTTTTACCTGAACGTTGAGATCTAATTGAGAATGTAACCTTTCTATTCTGGATTCCTTAGCAACTGGAGATGGTGAAGAAGAGGTGCTGCCCCACTGCAACTTGCAGGTTTATACATATACCTGTGATGTGAGCAAGAGAGAGAATGTCTACTTGACAGCTGAGCGGGTCCGCCAAGAGGTTGGAGAGGTCTCAGTCCTGGTTAACAATGCTGGTGTGGTCTCTGGGCACCATCTCCTAGAGTGTCCTGATGAGCTTATTGAAAGGACCATGATGGTTAACTGCCATGCACACTTCTGGGTAACTATACATTTGTTTATGCTTCACTTTTGTTCAGTTTATTTTGGGAAGGGTGTTCTGTCACTTTGTATGTATAAGTGCAAATTCATATACAAACTATCTACCACTCTTTTGGATTATTACCCAATAGGGTTGGAGAGTGGCAAGGGAAGAATAAATTTTTGTATCAGCCATTTCATTGTAAAATCAATGTGTTACATGACTTTCAGTATAACATTTTCTGTAGGAACAACTTCTGAATAATCTTGTCTGCTGCTTTCAATTAATACTTTTTGTAGCCTTGTACTGGCATTTTAGCAGCTTTAAGATAACACTTGATGCTATGGTATTGATTCACCGGTTTCTCAAAAGATACTTAAATATTTCTTAAAATTTAATATTATTTCTGAGATGTAGCTAAAATTGGCTATAAGGCAAATTGTAACTTTTGAAGACTTGGCAGGGAGGAGAAGAGAACCTCAAAGGAAAACCAAGCTAGAAAGTCTTTATCAGAAATCTTGCATATTTGTAATTATAACTCATTCTCCAGAGTAAACCATTAGTAGTAAAATAGAGCTACATGGATTCTTGTGTGATGTTGTTTTAGTAACTGAAGAATACTAAATGCTAAATTCTTATTGAATTTTGTTTGGTGGTTTTTTTGTTTTTTTTTGGTATTCATTTCAACGGATTTATATAAAACTAGAATGTTAAAGCAGGGTATGATACACACTGGGCCTGCATTACCTGTCAGTCTAAGTCCACAGCATTAGAATTGTCCTTTGGTCCTTCAAATAAGGTTATGAAATTTACTTCCAAAACAGTCAAAGAATTAAGCAATCTGAAATCTACTTCAGCAGATGCCTGGTAGATTATTCCTGCATGTGTAATATTAAAATCTTGTGAAATACATGGTGTACAGAAACTTCACATGCCTCTTTACTGTAACTTTTTAACATAGAAGTTAAATGCTGTTTCATAACCCTAAAGGAGCCCCTTCAAATCAGCACTGCAAAACACTTAATAGCAGAGCAATCTCTTTTTCCCAAGTATTGTAGAACTTGTCTATAAAGCGTGTTTAAACTTCAGTGCACATCAGATACTGTGTTTGGAGATTTAACTCTGAAAATATGCATTTAAAGGAAACTTGAAAAGTATCTTGTGAACTCTGACAAGAGCCAAAAACGCTGTACAGTCCACTGATAAAATGCAGTAAGTCCAACTGATGCTTACAAAAGCAAGGATGTCCACTAGCTTTAACGAGAGTTCTTGTTGTGCTTTTCAGATATGGTTTAAATACAGAATTTAGACTTCTTGGAAACTCAGTTATGACCTCACTGTACATTAAAATATGGGAGGATCCTAGATTCTCCAGCTGTTCTTCCCTCAGGCATGTAAATCAAGACACTTATTTACAGCATTGTTTCAGAGAACTTGTTTGAAGGCACACATTTTATATTTGCTGAGTTCCTAACAGCTATGGGAAAACCAAGTTAGACTTAAGCTCTTTTTGTGATATTTTTCCATTTAAAAGGAAACTTCTTCCAAACCCTGAAGCAGTCAAACTTTTTGTATTGGAATGCTTGTTTTAAATTGTATTAGCCTAAAGGCAAAAGCTACTGCAAGATCAGTGCTGGGGGTCTCCTGAACTTGGATTCACTAAAAATTTTAAGGAGCTGTCCCTCTTTGTTTAACGGAGGACTTGCTTGTATATACTCCTCTAGATCAAGAGATCAGCTTGTGTCCTACGTTTTTAGCTTTTTTTTGGTGAGGTGAGGGGATGCTTGGCAGTTTTTGGTGTTGGCAGAGCTGTTCTCCTCCCTATCCAGGTCACACAGATGGCTGGTTTTACCAAAAGTGGGTGGACCCTTTTATGTTTTTGTTTTTTAAACTAACTCATAAGGTACCATCTGAAACAGCCAGATTGGGAGGGAGGGTGTGTGTGTGTGTGTGTGTGTGTGTGTGTGTGTGTGTGTGTGTGTGTGTGTGTGTGTGTGTGTGTGTGTTAATGCTGACTTTAACTAGGACAATGTGTCTAGATGTGTGAAGTCAAACTTTTTCATGTCAGCTAAATTGTTGGTACAGCTGCAAAACTTAGTGCTCCAGAGCATTTGTGTAGACTTATGACTATCCTTGGAGGGTGTTTAGTCCCAAAAACTCATGAGTGAATTACAATAAGACACATTCCTTGTCATGTGACTTAAAAATATTGACACAATATTATAAAAGGAAAATTCTTCCCACTTCCTCAAACACTCTGATGTTTCAGTGCACCTGTCTATGAATAACTGAAAAATACGACTTTGGCATTATCCTTCTGAAATTAGTGAAATGGACACACTTTTTTTGGCTGCAAACTGCTAGTAAATTGAACAAATGGTAGCTGCTGATACAAAATGAGAAGGCTGTTTAATTTTTCCAGCATGCGGGGAGTGAAAAGTATGTCATATCTTCTGTTGTGAGCCAGCTAAGGCTGTACCATGTCACAGACTGGCAAGACCTAAAGCTTTGGTGGCATGCCACAGCCAAAATATACCTTTCATTTTGCTGATGTGCATGATTTGCATAGTACTTTCTATGGGAGTTTTATATATCATGTGCCACCGCTGTATCTAACTATTGCAATCTTTACTGAATACAATTATCAATGTGTTCTGAATACATGTAATTCAGTTTTCAGATAATGAGAATGCTTCTGATATTGAAAATCATTAAGGGACACTAAGTATGCTGTTGCATAAACAAAGCTTGCACTTGTTGCATCCCACAGGTGTATAAAACTTCAGCATGTTAATCATAGAATCATAGAATCTCAGGGTTGGAAGGGACCTCAGGAGGTCATCTAGTCCAACCCCCTGCTCAAAGCAGGACCAAACCCGACTAAATCATCCCAGCCAGGGCTTTGTCAAGCCTGACCTTAAAAACCTCTAAGGAAGGAGATTCCACTACCTCCCTAGGTAACCCATTCCAGTTCTTCACCACCCTACTAGTGAAAAAGTTTTTCCTAATATCCAGCCTAAACCTCCCCCTCTGCAACTTGAGACCATTACTCCTTGTTCTGTCATCTTCTACCACTGAGAACAGTCTAGATCCATCCTCTTTGGAACCCCCTTTCAGGTAGTTGAAAGCAGCTATCAAATCCCCCCTCATTCTTCTCTTCTGCAGACTAAACAATCCCAGTTCCCTCAGCCTCTCCTCATAAGTCATGTGCTCCAGCCCCCTAATCATTTTTGTTGCCCTCCGCTGGACTCCGATTTATCCACATCCTTCTTGTAGTGTGGGGCTCAAAACTGGACACAGTACTCCAAATGAGGCCTCACCAGTGCTGAGTAGAGGGGAATGATCACATCCCTCGATCTGCTGGAAATGCCCCTACTTATACAACCCAAAATGCCATTAGCCTTCTTGGCAACAAGGGCACACTGTTGACTCATATTCAGCTTTTCGTCCACTGTAACCCCTAGGTCCTTTTCTGCAGAACTGCTGCCCAGCCATTCGGTCCCTAGTCTGTAGCAGTGCATGGGATTCTTCCGTCCTAAGTGCAGGACTCTGCACTTGTCCTTGTTGAACCTCATCATATTTCTTTTGGCCCAATCCTCTAATTTGTCTAGGTCCCTCTGTATCCTATCCCTACCCTCCAGCGTATCAACCACTCCTCCCAGTTTAGTGTCATCTGCAAACTTGCTAAGGGTGCAGTCCACACCATCCTCCAGATCGTTAATGAAGATATTGAATAAAACCGGCCCCAGCACCGACCCTTGGGGCACTCCACTTGATACCGGCTGCCAACTAGACATGGAACCATTGATCACTACCCGTTGAGCCCGACCATCTAGCCAGTTTTCTATCCAGCTTACCGTCCATTCATCCAGCCCAGACTTCTTTAACTTGCTGGCAAGAATACTGTGGGAGACTGTATCAAAAGCTTTGCTAAAGTCCAGAAATAGTACATCCACTGCTTTCCCCTCATCCACAGAGCCGGTTATCTCGTCATAGAAGGCAATTAGGTTAGTCAGGCATGACTTGCCCTTGGTGAATCCATGCTGACTGTTCCTGATCACTTTCCCCTCCTTTAAGTGGTTCAGGATTGATTCTTGATTTTTTTTCTTGTAACTGTTGACACCTATGCTAAATTTTTCTCATTGAAATAGTCATGTACAAATGTGCCATATTTCAAATCACCTTTATATAAATGTTTATATTTTCTCTGTATAAATAACGTGCACATATATTTAAATATGCAAGTCTGCAAATATTCCTGGCTTCATGTTTTGAGGGCTGTGTACATAGTGATTTATGGCAGATAACATTGAATGTAATGTCTCTTCTCCTTACACTCTCTTACAGTGGTTATGATTTACTTAGTCATCCCTGTTGTTCAGTTCCAGGAATTTACTCCTAAATTCCCCACCAGACTTTTTCTCTCCCAGTGATGATGGGCCAGAACTTCAGTTTGATTACCTTCAGGTCACAATGCAAGACTTATCTGTTTGGTTAGCCCTCCTTAACTGATGACTGGATCATTCCTATTACTTGGTTATTTGTTTTACAATAAAGACCAATACTTGATGAGGCACCCAAGTGCCTAAGCAAAGGGGGACTGTATAAACAACAAAACAAATTGCAGTAAATAGGAATCTTTCTTATTTGTGGTATATCTTTGGTTAAATGTTATTTCATATTGGAACAGTCTTTCAGATTCTTTTGAGACCTTTTTTTCCAAGTACATATATGATTAAGATTATGCTATTTCCACATCAGTAGACATTTGGTGTCTACTAGGAACTTTTTTAGGTCTTGTTGCTAGAATGAAAACTCTTGACAAAATGCTCTAATATAGCAAAATACTAAAATCTGAAGACTAAAAGATCTGTGCTACAGATCTTTAAGACCCAAATCTGAGGGAGATTGGTCTGGTAGCAATTCTGCTGGTTTTTCTGCCACGTATGGATTTTCCAAAACTTTCAGCTTAAACTTACCTCTTCTAAAGGAATAGCATCTTGCCCGTCACAGGAAGATGAGCTTTCTCTTTGACTAACCAAAAGGGGGAAGCAAAAGCATTTAACTCCAGTTCTGGAGTTTTCTCCAGAATTTTTATACAGGATCCTACCTTGGAAAGACTTTCACACATGTTTAACTGTGCTATGAGTACTAAGTGTGTAAGAATATATATAAGTCTTTGTGGAATTGGAGCCTAAATCTTTGACAGACATATTTATATTGATATAGTAGGTAAGATAACCTACTGTCTGAAAAGTTCTCATTAGTTATCTCCTTCCTGAGCAGGGAATTCTTCTCTGTGAAATGCCTAAAGCCTATGATGTTAAATGTTTTGTTCAGGAAATTAAAAGCCAGCCAGTACAAACTGCATAATGTAGTGTTTAATAAATCTAATGCATACTCATGCAGTTGCTCTACCTATAGTACTTTCCAAAGGCTTGTGATGCAGGTGTGTCTTGTAGTTACTGTCAATCTTGTCTTGTTCAATAGTCAGAAACTTTTAGTACTGTTCAGTAAAGTCCATATTTTAGCTATAGAGCTTGCTTTTTTCTTGTAACTGTTGACACCTATGCTAAATTTTTCTCATTGAAATAGTCATGTACAAATGTGCCATATTTCAAATCACCTTTATATAAATGTTTATATTTTCTCTGTATAAATAACGTGCACATATATTTAAATATGCAAGTCTGCAAATATTCCTGGCTTCATGTTTTGAGGGCTGTGTACATAGTGATTTATGGCAGATAACTTTTTTAGATTTTCTTTAGTATTTTTACTATGTATGTTTAACTTTAAATGCCTATGCTAGTCAGTTAAGATGCTAAATAGCTGTTCCACTTGTGTTCAAAATGGTAAATATAGGTAGTCTTAATAGTGCATCTACAGCTCCTAATAACTAATTTTGTCCTCAGAAGTACAAGACTGCAAAAGGGATGCTTACTTAAAAGTACTTGCAGTACTTGCCTGCTTTTAACAGTGAACCAAGTCAAGTTCTGTCCCATCCCAAATGTGTGAGGGAAGAAGTATGATCCAACCTGGCTTCCATCACAATTGACTTTTCTCCCCTTTCCTGCACCTTGGAGTCAGTTGATTAAGGAGTTGACATCTGGTCAAAAGACCCTGTCCCCAGACATGTCCTAACTTGCTAGACTGCTTACATGATGATGGGCTACTGAGCGAACAGTTGTCTTGGTTCTTGACTTTGCTGAATATATTAGTGCTTCTATAGCAACACAAAAAATGTTTCTCTGCAATATAGTAGATCTTTCAGAAGTGGCAACCTTTCAGAAGTGATGTGCCGAGTCTTCATTTATTCACTCTAATTTAAGGTTTTGCATGCCAGTAATACATTTTAGCATTTTTAGAAGGTCTCTTTCTATAAATCTAGAATATATAACTAAACTATTGTTGTATGTAAAGTAAATAAGGTTTTTAAAATGTTTAAGAAGCTTCATTTAAAATTAAATTAAAATGCAGAGCCCCCAAGACCAGTGACCAGGACCCAGGCAGTGTGGGTGCCACTGAAAATCAGCTCGCATGCCGCCTTAGGCACGCATGACATAGGTTGCCTACCCCTGCAGTAGATGTTAGTTTGGAATGCACCTGCTACAATAGGAAAAGTATCCCCTGTGTCCTATGCAAACATCTTGCCCTGTCATGAAAAAGCAAACTATAATAATCTAAGTAGGCCCAAAGAACATCAACAGGCTTATAGAAACTCTTTCTCATGGAAATGCCATCTGAATAGTTCATTGGAGGGATCCATAACAATGTGACAACTTCTTGAGGCTGCAACCGTCATGTTGGGTGGAGAGGACTATGCGAGTGACCAAAATGGGTACATGCAACATGTTCCATGGTTCAGTTGTGTCTGCCCTTGGTAATAAGCATATAACTGCTTTGCCAACAGCACTGTTTAGTAACTTAATTATTGGTTGTCTTTGCCCTCAGTGATTACTATCTTAAGCATTTCTATAGTGTCCGCTTACTATAGTATCCTACTACAGTATCTGAATGATGGCCAGGTAAATTGGGTTACTGCTAACTATGGTGAATTGTGGTGGCTGACTGGTTCAGGTGCTAAGCTAAAATCCTGAAGGTCATTGGTTTGAGTCTCAATCACATGCTGAACAGCCGCCACCACCAGTTTACCCTGCTGCAAAAGGAGTACTTTGTCCATTGGGTTAGGGCAACTAAAGGCAGTTGAACATGATGCTGGCCACATCACTCCCTTATGTACCAGTGGTTATGAAACTGGCGTCCCTTAACTGCATCAGCTCAGTGAGCCATTGGCTATGGGGAACTCTGACTTTGACAAACTAGTGCTCTTTCAAATCTAATGTTTGTCTTGTCACTAACCCAATCTCTCAAAAGGAAATCTGGATTCCAGCAAAGATAGTTGAAAGGATTACGTATTTGCAAGTGTTCCTATGTTCTTTCTGGTCCTTTTGTTGGATATAGTCTTGGAATTCTGCAAACTACAGTCATACAGGACATACATAACCTTCTGCCAGGTGCTGATGGCAGCAAAAAGGGCTGGGTTCAGTTTTCTAGACTGGGGTTTCCTTAAATGCTTAACTAACACCAGCTTGAACCTCCACCCAGAAACCTGGGAATCTATATACACCATCCTAGGTGCCCCTAGTGGGCAATTCTTCCCCACTCACAAGCACTGAGTGCAGAGGTTTACAGCAATGAGAACTTTGGTGTGTGGGGTAGGGGGGGAGGGGAGAGAGACAGAATGAATTGGTCTTAACAGTAATCCCAACCTCAGTCCTCCTTTGGCCGTTGTAAATTGCTAATGTGCTCTGACCACTTCTATCCTCTCCACTCACAGTTAATTGACCTCGGTTGGAGAAGTCCAAGGATTCTAGCAAGTCAGTGCTGCCTTGGCTTCTCTGGGGGTTTTATTACCTAACCCAGCTGGAATGATTTCAGCTTTAATTGTTGGATAGGGAGGTCTGTGCCAGAGTCCATAGGGTAGGCTGCTGCCTTCTTTCTGACTTCAGCCCAAGTTACCTAGCTGTACTGCTGCTCTGTGCTCTCCATCCCTTCTGAGCTGTCCGTTGCCTTGGAGAAGCTGCTTCTGCTTCTGCCAGTCTGCACTGCTGGTCACCTTGCAGCTGCTGCCCCTAATGCTTTGCATTGTCTGGTGTAACCAATTTGCCTCTACTCCCTCAAAGCTGCCATCACTTTGCATTATCCAACAGTCCCAGCTTAGCTGTTAGGGAGGGATCTAGGACACTTGATAGATAACAAGGAGTCTTTTTCCTCTTCCTGTAGCTTAGTCCAGGTTTCCTTACCCAGCACGTTGGACAGCTGTGTTATTTCCCAGCAAGGTCAATTGCATTTAACTGCCCCCAAATGCAAAACTTAACGTTTATCAAAATGCCCCAAACCTTCACATAACTCAAATGCGAATAAGGCCCTGCCCATTCAGTCAACTCTCCTTGCTCTGATCCTGGCAGAGAGCTTCCTTGCCTGTGGAGCTCATGGCCATCTGTATCTATTATGCAGCTGTTGGCAGCTCTTCTCCTACTTCACCAACAGGTGACAGCACTGAGTCCCATTCTCTGTCATTCTTGGGTCTACAGGTCTTACATACACACAATGTATAATGTGCTACTTGGCAACATCTCTAGTGAAGCCCCAGCAAGATTCTCAGGCTTCATCTTCATTATAAACACTGCAGTGGCACAGCTGCAGTTGCCACACTGTAGTGCTTCAGTGTAGATACTACCTATGCTGATGGGAGGTGTTCTCCTGTCACTGTGGTTAATCTACCTCTCTGAGAGGTGATTGCTAGGTCAACAGCAGAATTCTTCCATGAATCTAGCACTGCCTATACTGGGGGTTAGATCATCTTAACACCATCGCTCACCAGGGCGGAGGGGGTGGTGCAGATTTTTCACATCGCTGAGAGCCGTCGTTGGGTTGATCTGCCTTTTTAGTGTAGACCTGACCTTAGCCATAGCAATGGGAGGATTAGAGATTCTGTAAGTACCATTAGTCATTTGTGACTCTCAAGAAAACACTTTTATATAGGGAAATTAATTAAGCTTCGATCTTCTCATCTTCAGGAAATGTAGTTTGGAAAACAACATCCTTCAGAGATGGAAAATAGGACTTAATGAAAACATTTTTTCTTTAGATTGCTGGACATTTATTTCTGGAGCTTGAGTAGCCAATAGAGCTGTCTTGCAGTAAAGCTTTTTTGTTTCAACTGTGTTGTTTTTGCAGTCTGTATGAATCTTGTGTAGTCTTATGCTGAGGACAATCAAATTGTCACCATATAAATTTGCAGGCCTTAACAGGCAGATGTCCACTAGAAACAGTACACAGGATGTCTATTTATCTTGCATTAGTCTTTTTTTAATACTTCTAGACCACAGGCCCCCAGCAATCATCTGCCTTCATGGAGCTGAAGGTCCTTCTGTGTAGTTCTTTAAAAATAAACAAATTTAAAAAACCCTCAGTGCCTATTTATATGCTTAATCCAAGGTTATAGAAGAGCGTGTGTGTGGCAGTGTTCTTGACACAGTCAAGACAAAGATAACTTTTCAGACCATATATCATTTCCCTTGAGAACAGTCAGCAAGCATAGCTAACCAGGTTGAGTGCAAACAAGTCTTAGTTCTATGAAAAAGCCCTTCTAAATGTTGCCTTATATACAGACTATGCAAACTCAAGCATGCATAATTGAATTCCAGAACTGTTATCTACTACTCAACTCTAGCTGTGGTACAGATGTTGCAGAACACTACTCCCTGAAGTCCATTGATGCTGTCTGTTCGGTTGTGGTTTTCTGTTGTCTAGTATCATCAGACCTCTGTGATGATAAACTTGTAGTTGTACATTGAGATGCATAAACAAAATGATCCACAGTAGTTAGCTTCTGTCTTTAGTTAGGAATGCTTCTATCAAGGCAGTTAATAAGTGTTTTGAAAACAGCCTTTGAACATGCTACCACCAAACCTCCTGGTCACAAGCTTTCCCATGTGTACTAGGGCCTTTGCACTGATCCTGCTTTGCAGTAATTAATCCTTTTTTTAATGCAGATGCAGCACTGTTGCTCTTATATCAGAGGCTGAAAATTGCATTGGTCTGGAACTTGCTATACTTAGTCCTGCACTGGGGCAAAACAGTACTGGCAATTGGATGACCACTGTAAACTTTAAGGTTCAATATCTTGTGAATCAGCAGGGCTAGTAACATTCTAGCTTTCTTGTGGTGTAAAACATCTGATTGTAGCTCCAATGAGTTATGACAAATATGAAACTGCCATTCAGATTAATATCTTACTTTTTCCCCACTTCAACTATGACATGACTTCAGCAACTACTATTTCAAACCACAAGTGCTAGAGGCTAATGTTCTACGCAAATTGGAAGAAGTTTGAAGTCTGGCCTATTGACGTGGTAGACGGAAATGATTCTCAAACTGGCTTAGGAACTATTGGTGTCTAAGTACTGGGTTGTGGTCTATGGACAGCTGGTTGATTATTTGGTTTACCCCTGTCTCCAGCTGTTAAATTATATGAAGATGACAAAAATGCATAGTCTGTACTGCTTTTCTAATATTCCATGTAAACAATTGCAAGTGTCTCAGACGAGTTAACAACTGCATATCAAAGGGGAGGTATTCCTGAAACCTATATCTGTTAAGATGTGGTCTGTGACATGCTATTCTGAGAACCTTAGGAATAGAGTATTAATCTAATTTTAGGTTTCAGAGGGGTAGCCGTGTTAGTCTGTATCAGCAAAAACGAGGCGTTCTTGTGGCACCTTAGAGACTAACAAATTTATTTATTTATCTAATGTTAGTGGCTGGTGGCTCTACCAGCTGCTAAAATAAAGCTGGAATTGGAACTGGAGTATGTCATAAGGAAGTAGGAGTCAGACTTTCAGGTCTCCCATGACCTGTCAAGGCCACAAACAGTTTAGCAAATAATATGAATGTTTTTGGGATTTGTAATCTCTTCTTAACCACTGGTCCTGGACGAATGATCAGAGGGAATTTAAATCCCTGTCTCTTATGGAAAGAATCAGCAAAATAAACAATATCTGAACAAAGGCATCAAAGAAATTATAGGATTTGGGGAGTTGAGAATTTGGGGAAGCAGGAGAACCTAAATTACTGTCGTCTTTCCCAGTGAGGTGCCTCATCCTCACTAACAATATATGCAAAAAGAACGATGAAGTGGGTTTGAGCCCAAGTTTATGCCCAGATAAATTTTGTTAGCATCTAAGGTGCCACAAGTACTCCTCGTTCTTTTTGCTGATACAGACTAACACGGCTACCCCTCTGAAACCTAATAATATATGATTAGATTTTTCACTGCTTTAGGGAAACATCTGGTTACAAAGGTAGGATACATGGCTTTCATGTGGCTGGGGAATACATTGTGTCCCAATGAAAGTTTGGAACAGAAGATTTTCATCCACAGGCAGCAGAGGATTAGAAAACAAAACTGGGTTGTCTTTGTGGCAGTGGAGAGTGCTCATGAAGCAGCTACCTGGTTGGTTCTCATGAAACCATGTTTACACATTCACAGACTTGCTGATATCTACTTTCCACTTTAAAATGGTCCCCTAACTTAATTCTTCTTAAGTAGTATCTTTTTATCTGCTTCATTCAGAGGTGAAATGCCATCTCCCATTGCAGAAGAGTGTTGGTAAGGGAAAAGGGGGAAGACTTCCCTTCATTGACATTTCTCTTTCCACTTTGAATTAGCAGAACTTCATTAGATTCGTCAAGCTGAAACTACATATGAAAATTGATTTGATTATTAAGTATATGACTAAACATATTTACCATGTTTTGGGGCTTGTATACTCTTATACTGTGCAACATCATTGAGGTGTGAAATCTCATGTGAGCAAAATTCAGCTACCGTTGGCTGATTGGATCAATGCTGTTTAATGTCTTGATTCTTGGTAATTTAAAAATACACTCCACAACACATCTGGTTTTATTTTACAAATACTTGCGATATCAGATTATTGCTTGATTATAAGCAAATGATCACAGCACACCTCTCTAAAATAAGAGTGGCCTGTTCATGTGCTTTGAGTAAAATTAGATCAATTATGATGTGACTAGGATTATGCCTCACATGATACCAAACATTCTGCACATCAGTGTTTGCTCTCTTTTTAATGTGCTTTAGCCACACCATGTAGTTTACCTCTTTCTTTTATAATTCAGTCTCTCTAGCCCCTCCAGTTACTTCTGTTAAACAAATTCAAGGAATATGGAGGCTGTATTCACCTGCCCAGTCACTTGCATTTTTAGCCCTGCAGATTTAGACAATCCAGTTTTAGAGTCCTTAGGGCATTATTGCTTTCCAGGTTTCTCTATTCCATTCAAAGTTGTGTTTAGAACAACTTTCTTCCATTGACTTCACTTGTATTTTTCAAGTGAATCACTTTGTGGTGGCTTGCAAATTTCTAACCTTTCTAGTCCTTTTGCATGGGAATCAATGACACATGCCTCACTCTTTTTTTTTTTTTTTCTTTCTCCAGTCTCTTCATGTTTCCTTAGAATCATAAAAGATTAGGGTTGGAAGAGACCTCAGGAGGTCATCTAGTCCAACCCCCTGCTTTAAAGCAGGACCAACCCCAACTAAATCATCCCAGCCAGGGCTTTCTCAAGCCAGGCCTTAAAAACCTCTAAGGATGGAGATTCCATCACTTCCTTTGGTAACCCATTCCAGTGCTTCACCACCCTCCTAGTGAAATAGTTTTTCCTAATATTCAACC